>NC_057885.1:21915826-22215826 GCF_019740435.1 Gambusia affinis
CTGTTTATTATTTTCCATGGCTCTAATGCTCGAGGAACATCAGTTCCAATGAGTAGTTCAATGTCTGCCTCAATTTTCTTTAAATGGACACCCTTGAGATGAGGCCACATCTCCAGATCAGCTTGTGTGATTATGTTTTCTTTTGAGACAGGTATTTTATCCTGTGTGTAAACCTTTGGCAAGTCCAAGTATGTGCAGCCCTCCAAGTCTCCCACCTCTAGTCCTCTAACCTCATAGGTTCTTGCTGGCTTTTCCTGTCCCATTGTTCGCAGAGGTATCTCAGTTTTGCGTCCTTTCAAACTTAGTCGGTTCATCAATCTTTCAGTACAAAATGTTGCCGTGCTGCCCGGGTCAAGGAAAGCATAGGTCTGAATATATTTGTCCCTTTGCCACCTTAACTCGGACGGGAACAATTGAAAGTGCACATTCTCTCCCGGCCCTGGTTGCATCACCTGCTGAAACAAGAGCACTGCTTATGGGAGTTACTTCAGTCTCAGTTTGACTGTCCTGCTGTACAACTTTTGCACTTTTAATATGAAGTACTGTTGGATGTCTCATTCAACAAACTTGACACATTAATCTCCTCTTACAATTTTTGCTTAAATGACCTTTTAGTAGGCAACCAAAGCAATATCCATGACTTCTCAAAAATTCAACTTTAGTATCATGTGACTCTGTTTTAAAACGCGAACAGTCAGTTAAGTTGTGTTTTCCCTCACAAAATCCACAGTGATGGATGATGGGACTGGGTATCGTTTCAGGAGGTGGTGGAGGCAAAACTGATTGCTTTATAGCACATCCTGTTTTCTCTGTAGATATTGATGTTGCAAAGCTGCTGTTTTTACCTCTTATTGATTTTAGCTCACCTTTGCCTCTTGGGAATGTTTTTTTGATTGTTGTTTGGTCTTGAAGGTTTCCAAACAAAGGATCCAAAAGCATATTAGCATAGTTTTCCACAAACTCGACAAGATGTTTAAATCTCACTCTCCTGCCAGTTCTCTGTTGTATTTCATAAGCTGTGGTTCGCCATCTTTCTCGCAGTTTATAAGGTAGTTTGGATGCTAGCAGCCTTAAATTTGATGGAATTTCAAGTTCCTCTAAGTACTGTAACTTGCACAAATACAACACAAAGGGTATTAAAAATTTGTGCAGAACTCTGTTTACAAAGCTAAACTGTAAAGTAAGAACAACTTCTGAGCTAAAATGAGCTTAATACTGTTGAAATACTAACAGTAGCCTCTAGGTTGGGACCTACAGTAACATATTCCATGCAGAGTGATAAAACTCACGCAAAAACCAAAATTAGCTAAAAGGAGCAAAAATAATAACAATAGCATCTATTAGCACTAGCTTTACATTTGATCTTTTTTATTGTGTGTGTTTTTAAGAAGCACTTTGAACTGCCTCACTGCTGAAATGTGCTGCACAATAATCTACTGTAGATTAACACGCTTAACTTAATCTACAGTAACATAATCCACACAGTGTGGAAAAAAAACATGTAAATATCAAAATTAGCTAAAAAGCTAAAAGATGGTTGGATTTAGTTTTGAAAGGATTGATGGAATTAGGGTTCAGCTACAGAATCCAGTTGCTGGTTGAAGATTTTATACTTTAAAACATTTGCAGAAACTTTGTATTTTTTCAATTCTAATCTACAGTTGTTGTTTTTAATCCAGGGCTAATCCAGGGGGTCCATCAGACTTTACTGCTGAGCTCCAAGACGGCAACTACGTCCCAATGACTCCATTGACCTCCTCCCTACCTGCTTATCCCACTGCTGCTACAGGTGACCTGGCCTTGCTGGGGAGGCAGGTGCCTCCGCCGGCCCACATGGGTTTTCGTAATTCCACAATGACTCCAGTCATTCCCTCCACCCCGCCCCTGAGGAGGAATACAATGCACAACACCAGCGTAGGTGAAGCTGAAGTCGTTCCTCCTCCAATCCTCCGCAACCTGAAACCTCAGCGGAAAGGTCAGTGGCAGCAGGTCGGGGTTATTGTTGGGCACATGAAGCTTCATGATGCACTTCTGCTATTAGGAGGTCATGATACTTAAAACAACAATCGTCTTTAGTCAAGACCCCTGCTGGGGTTTCTTGTTCGTCCACAAACTGATGCTTCTTAAACAAGATATTTTACTTTACATGTTTTTGATTCTAGGATTTGAGATAAAAGGACTTTACATTTATCTCAAATATAAGAAAAATAAGAAAAGCAAAAATAAGAAAACAGGTTAGTGAACTGGTCTGCTGCATCTTTGCTTTAAACTCCTCCAGGCCTCCCTGGAATGCAGAGTTCAGTCTTATCTTGTTTTGGTGTTTTTAAAGGTTTTTGTTTTACATTTAAAACCTAACTGGTTAGATGAAAAGCAATCCATCCCAGTTCTTTATTTCAAAAAATATTGTTTTTCCTGTTTGTAATTTTCTTTGTCTTTTTGATGGCATCTAAAAGCACTTTGACAATTATCTTGTGAAAGGTGATATATAATTAACATTGCCTTATGGTTCTGATTGCATAAAACAACTGGTTTGTTAAAGTCTAAAATCCTAAAGTTGCTTCATACCTGAAATTATGCCTCTGCAGGAGTTTGTGGCAGTCAGGCTGTGGGGAAGAACAGCAGCCAGATTCCTGCAGAGGCCACACATAAAACAAAAGGTACAAACTTCAGTCCTGCAAAACTATCTGGCTTTAGAGAGTTTTGAGTTTGACATGCATTCAAATGTATCGATTAGTCACATCTAATGCTAGTGAAGATCTTTTATATTACTGATGTATTAGAAAATATTCTTACTTCTTAAGTTTTGTTTGCAGTTTTGATCTGTCATCGACTTACTGAGTCATTTCGAAACAGTAAGAAAGAGTTCATAGTTCCTTTCCTCCGTCTTATGTAACTCTGTCATTTCATGACTCTCCTGTTCCCAACATGCCTGCTTTGATTTTAATTATTAATCTGCACCCGGTTTACCTGACAAGTCTGCAGAAAGAGGTTCTGGCAGCAGCGCACATGCAAACGAACATCAGGAAACTTAAAGATGCAGGACATGGGAACATTAAAACATCAATAATTAATGTTTGTGTTGGTCCTGCGAACACTAAAGATGCTGATTTATATTTGGGACTCTGCAGTTTTATGCTCTTGAAACAAGATTCCAGAGAAAGGACAGGACTCAGTCATTTTCACTATTTGTAGAGTATGTTGTAGTGCTGCCCCCTGCTGACAGGATGCTGCCACTGCATAAGATTTAGAAAATATTTTTGGGTGCGAAAACCATTGATATCTATGGTAAATAAATTTGCATAATTATTTATCATTACGTTTTACTGGGTCACATACAAACAAAACTGCACTTATTAACATTGCCCTGTTTTGAATGTTCTTCGTGTATATTTCAGTAAAACCAGCTCCTCTGGAAATAACTCCGGTGTCGCAGGACTGGCAGGAAGTCCCGCCTCCTGTTCGCTCACCTGTCACTCGCACCTTCACTCGAGGGTGAGTTGGCGTCAACATTTTGCTAAAGCAGGAAGAAATAAATATATTTAGCCATAAATGTGACGTGCTCTTTGAAAGACGTTGAAGAGCTGCAGCTGCGTTTCTCTCTGCTTCCACCTTGTGGTCGTAAATTAGTATTACAGTCTGTTATATCTGCTGTGGATGAATGTGATTGAATATACACATCTTCAGAGAAGTAAATTAGTTTGGGGGTAAAGAAAAAATAAAAGCAATGAAGTGTCAAAAAAGTAAAAACAGTTTTGGAAAGAATCCTTAAAAAATTATTATTTATCTTAGAAATTAATTGTGTTTTTGTGTCTCAGTCCGTCCATTCGTGGGTCATTCAGAGCGAGCTCGGTCCAAAGCTCATCCCCATCCTCTGATTCTGATGACCCCGACGACAGCTACGTAACCATGGTGACCTCCAGCCTCAGTCGAAGTGCTGGGGAGCAGGTGAAACACATTTTATCGTCTTTGATCACCGAATGCTTATTTTTACGTCTGGTATTTTGTTAAAATCTGAATGTTTTGGTTTGCAGTCGCTGAGGATGATGCTGCACCGCGGCTCTGAGGGTGGAGTCAGCAGCCCATTGGTACAACGAGCTGAGAAACAGGTGGAGTATCTGGACCTGGACCTCCACACAGGACGATCGACACCAACAAGACAGGTGCTAAAAATATCATTTTTTATAATTATTAGTTTAAAAAAGTAACTGGATAACTCAAATCTAGGTGATTTATTTCACCTGCTTGGAGTTTGTCCACTAGAGGGCATCAAAGAACCAACTGTGTCTGTAAAGTTCAACTAGGGTGTCAAAAGTGTGGCCCGAGGGCCATTTGCAGCCCTTGGTATGATTCTGTGTGGCCCTTGTTCACAGTTCAAGAATCACACAGATTTCACTGATTTAAAAAAAGGATGTAGAGAAATTCAAAATAATCTTAAAATAGAAAACAAACACAAAAACTCTTTATCTTTTAATTACAGAATTACTGCCTTTCATTTTAACTTGATGGTATATAGGACCACAAACATTAAGAAACTTTTACTCAAAAAAAAAAATAAAAGAATTTGATGCTGCTATTTATTAAATTAGGCTAAATGAATAAGTACTTTTTTTAAGATGACGGGCTCAGCTAATGCTGTAATTATTTTCACATTTTTCACAACAAAAGAGATGAAACTTTATTTTTAACTTCACAGTTGTGGCTCAAGTTGCAAAGAGTTTGTACACCAGTGCATTAAGCGTAACTCATTAGAGATGTAAATGAATCTTGTTGCAGAATATAAATTAGAACTCGATGTCACGAATCCTGTCTGTGTCTTTAGAAACGCTCCACAGCAGAAGGTGGGCCCAGCAGCAGTGATCACGCTGCAGCGGGTGATGAACGAGCGCGCGGCGACCGCAGGCGGGTGGACTACGTGGTGGTGGATCCCAAACGGACCAAAGCCCTGAAGAACACCCGGGAAGCGTGGCATGATGGGAGGATGTCCACAGAAAAAGAGAAAAGCTAGACATGCTGGGGCAAAAGAACTCCCAGAGGAATTCCTGCTGTTTGGATTAACGTCCTCACCGTCAGACAAACAGACATCAATGTTTGTTTAAAGCAATAAATCACTTCACATCTTGTTTTCTTTCTCCTTAAAGGGGCAGTATCACGTAATTTGTATCAAGTAACTATGTTACCGTCTGTTGTAAAAATTCTACGTATGTGAAGTATGACGTAAAACAAAAAAATACTTTGTAAATTTACGTCTTGAAATTGGGCCTCTGTGTATTTAAGAAACTCCTGCTCTTTCGTTCAGGAAGTCGTCACAGCATGGCTCCTCCATTAACCCTTTAACATCGTTTTCGCCAGCATTTCACTGAAACTCTCAGCACATGTTTTGCTAATTTCTGCTGGCTAGTTTGGAGGAGCTTAGTGGGAAAAAGAGGCAATATGCTTTCAGTCTCTTTAGGGGTTTTGCACAGCTGCATGGTTACCATGGAAATTAGAGGATTTCTCAAACATCCTTGAAAGAATCTGATGAGGGAATAATAAAACATGAATTAAAGCACAAAACATTGATTTTTACATGATACTGCCCCTTTAAAAGTTCAACCAGAATGTAAATCACAAGTAGCTCGTCTGAATTTTTTAGCATCTTTGTGGTAAAAATAATTTATTTTAAATTGTACAATTACACTCAGTGGCCACTTTGTTAGACACACTTCAGTAACGCAATTTGTATCTAATTTTAGAAAAGCATTAATTCTTCATGGCTTAGAGATTTGATCTGTTTTATCAGAACAGCATCATCGTATTGCTGCTGATCCACTTTTATTCTATTTATTCCAAGTTCCTGGTGTACCTAATAAAGTGGCCAGTGAGCGTAAATCTTTGCTTGACTAAAATAATTTACATTAATTACATTTTAGGCAACTTTGATGCTATGTCTCATGGAGGGAGTTTGCGTAAGTTTGCTGTTTTTCTGACAAGTTCAAACAAGACAGTTTTTATTTTGTGTTTCTGCTGATTAAAGTTTAGAATAACACAGAAATTAGCATTTTTTGTGTGTTAGAACATGAATAACAAATGTTTCATAAATTAGTGATGACTGCAGGATTTGTGTTTTAAAGATATATTTTGGGTGATGTGAGTTTTATGATTATTTTTGTCTTGAACAGTTGGAATAATCTAAAAAACACTTTCCTGCCGTTTTAAAATCTGCTTTGGTCTTCGCGTCTTTATTTCATCTTACATCCAAGATCATGCGAATGGTCGACCTATTGTTGTTTATTTACTTATTTATTGTTTGCTTAGACCCTTCTTGTCCGTCAGCCTCCTGCTGTGATTAACAAGCTGCTGTGGTTGATCTGATTGTTTGGTGAAGGAGTGAAACAGTTTTTCTACCACAAAATTAATGTTAATATTTAAATATTTAGTATGAAGTCAAATATTTCTATTATTTCTATAAGAAAACACTTTTTGAAACCAGAAAACTCTGGTTTTTTATTTGGAGTGAGTCGAAAACCTCCTCTTAAAAACACTTTTGGACCTTATTATGAAGCAAGATTAGCCACAACAGGACCTGTTACGCAAAATTCACATTTTTGTTCTTCCATTTGGGACTTTATTCCTTCTAAAAACAGCCAAAGCACTTAAAAAAAGACCCCGTCAGTTTTTGGCAATAAGTTAAAGTTTTTTGGTATCTGGAAAATGAGGTGTTTCAAAAACCACACACCAGCAGGCGTTGCCTAACGGTGCGTTCACACCAAACGTGTTTTGAACACCAGGCGTGTCTGGTTTAAGTTCAAAGTATGTGGAGGCGCGTCGAGGGCCCATCGCGGCGCGATTTGAACCGTCAAGAGCGTCCAACGTGTCCGACAAATAGGCCAGCAACGGAAAACAATGGCTAGAGCGATTTTCACGTGTTTGATGCATCCGACTGTGAGCAAAATGTCAGCCGTCTGTCTTCAACATGTAAACACATCAAAATTGAAGCGTTGGACGCGTCAAGTTTGACGTCCGAAATACATTTGGTGTGAACGCACCATGACACCCAGCAACTCCAGTAAAACAGTTCGTTGCCAAGCAACTTCAGTAAAACAGTTCGTTGCCAAGCAACTCCAGTAAAACAGTTTGTTGCCAAGCAACTTCAGCGAACAACCAAATGCCTGCAGCTCCGCAGTTCATTATTATATTAATACATCAGTAATAATACTTTAGGTGTAGCACTCATAAAGCAAATATTACAAAATATATAAACAAAAATAATTAAAACAAAATGACAAGAAATTAAAAATGTATACCAAAGCAATTAAAATGTGAGACAAAAATTTTAATTAAAGAGATTAAAAAATTAAAGGTAATATTATTAAAGTAAACTTTAACTAATGATTTAAAAGTAGAAAATGAACCATGATGTAATTTTTAGGAGAAATCTTTCCACAAAGTAGCAGACCTGACCATAAATTAACATTAAACTGGATAAAAACTGTTGAAAAGTTTCTCCACGGTGCCAAATATTTTACAGTTAAAATGGTTTATCTGAAAATGAATGCATTTTTTGGAGTGAGATTTGTCGTGACCTTTGGAGCTCACAGCAGATCAGAAAACTACTTTTAAGAAGCTTTATTGTTCTCAGATGGCAGGGTTACAGATTTCATGCTTAGTGGAACAACTCTGACTGTGTTCAGAGTAATTTCACCAGAACTGCAGTTATTAAGAAGATGAGAGCTTTACCCCGCAACGAAACAAAGATGTTATTGAGCAGAAGTGATTTCACGGCCTGTTAATTACTTTTGCAATAACTGTTTTGTTATAAAGAAGCAGCAAGAACGTTGAAATGTTTACAGCTGTCAACATGAAATATGACACACACGTCCACATCTCCTCAGTTTTCTCTTTAGAAATGTGTGATCCAAATAATACATAAACAACAGGTTTTTATCTTTTGATTTTGGCTTATTTCACTTAGTTTTGGAGGAATTTATGTCGACACCAGGAGGATGTTGATGAACTCACATTGTAAGATTCACGTTTTTTAATGTCTGTGTTTCAGGGAGTGAATCTGTCTTCATTCCTCGCTCTCAGTCTGACAGAGCCACCATGTTTGACTTCAGCGAGAGCTTCAACACCTACTTTGTGAGTTATCCACTTTAAATGACGCAATCGTTTATTTTGTTGCTCATCTTTAAGTCATGTTCCCTCCTGTTCGTTCTTTCTCCCAGTTTAATAAAGGCATGGTTCCTCTGGGAAGCTTTTGTTCTGAAGATGACGATCTGGATGAAAGTTATGTTCCCATGAGCGCCTCCACCAATGAGCCACCGGTTGCAGCGAGGTGAGTCACTGTTAAAACACTTTGTCGTGTTGGTCAGGTTTTGAAAAACGTTTTCACACCAGTTTATATCAAAGCTCTTCTTACTGCTCAGCATTTAACGGTTTAATTAAAGCAGAAGGATGTAATATGACTTATAACCAGAACAATATGCATCTCCTGTGAAAACGCGAGGTGGACGCCGTTAGCTGAATATTGCAGAAACATTTGAGACTCGCAGAGAGGAAAAACATTCAGTCTTTGGCGGCATCCATTATTACTTCCGTAAACAGTGCGCCCCCTTGTGACGTCATTAACGTTCGTCTTCTGCGCACACGGGTCGCAATGGGATCGTCAACGTTCACGTATATTCCTAAAATAATCGCTTCTTTTTTCCCAAAAGTGTTCTTGATTAAATATTTAAGTTATTAATAATTATAATTGCCACCTCAATCTTTCCACAATATATTTTAGGCCAAAAAAGCAAAAAATAACCTAAATCCAGTTTAAGCTAAACATCTAAATTTAGTATTGCCACGTGCTGGGTGAATATAGATACAGATTTTAAAGTACTTCTGCGCACTTTAACTTTTCTAACCAGATTACTTTTGAGTAGGGCTGGGAAAAAATATATTGCAACTTCTTTGTTATCACAATAAGACTGCACTCAATGTGTGTATTGTGAAAAGGGACATTTAAAAAGATTGTCATGCTCAATGTTTAACATTAACATTTTTCAACAGCTATTATAAAGAAATAACAGAAAACTTTAATCTGAATTTTAAATATCTAGATTGAGAGACCACAGTCAGCCCAATACGGATAACTGGGAAACCTCAAGGTTGTGTTCTCGGCCCACTGCTTCTCACACAGCAGTGAATTCACAGATAAGGCCTGGAAATTTACTTTATGGGTGATTTCACAGTTGAGGGGCTCATTTATTGGAATGAAGACTCAATGAGCAGGGAGGAGATTGAACTGTATATATATATATATATATATATATATATATATATATATATATATATATATATATATATATATATATATATATATATATATATATATATATATGCAGAGAGAGAGGCCAGATGAGAAGCTTGCAGTACTGTTTATCAAAGAAAGTTTATTAATACATTTTTATTAAATTAAAAAAACACGCCGACTCCTAACAACTTTGTAAAACAACTTCAGTTGCTCAGTTCAATACTCCCGTCCCTCACTTCTCATCATGGCTCCTCGAACCATTAAGTGACGCCGTTGCAGAGGGGCAATAGTTTGGCTCAAGCAGAAATGATCTGACCGTTTCCATAGCAACAAGAAGAAACAAGACATTCCCCCAGTGACCTCATTGTAGTTATGACCTCATCTATGACATGCGGTTCTAGATCAAAGAACATCTGAGGTTATGAATGCTTGTGTTCCAAGACCTCAGTTCATATCCAAGCAGCTCTTCGAACCTCAACATTGTTTCTTGCAAGAATTTTCAGGATGGCAGAGATTTTGGTCAACGTGTGTTTCCCCCTTGGTTTTGGCCTTGATATTTAGTAACCACCGACAAACTACTTCCTGGAGAACAACGTAGTGCTCAAGAAGAAAGCAATTTTCCTCAATACGATGCTTTTGATGCATTTCTCTTCCTTCCATCTCCAACTCAGAAGCAAACCTCCCCGGCTGGGGAGGTAGAGAAAAGTATCACTCAAGACGAAAGCAATTTTCCTCAATACGATGCTTTTGATGCATTTCTCTTCCTTCCATCTCCAACAGAGAAGCAAACCTCCCCGGCTGGGGAGGTAGAGAAAAGTTGCTCTCAGGATGAGGGCACTTTATCTGGATATGATGCATCTGTCTTCAACTCTTGTCCAACAGAGAAGCAAACCTCCCCGGCTGGGGAGGTAGAGAAAAGTTGCTCTCAGGATGAGGGCACTTTATCTGGATATGATGCATCTGTCTTCAAGCCTTATCCAACAGAGAAGCAAACCTCCCCGGCTGGGGAGGTAGAGAAAAGTTGCTCTCAGGATGAGGGCACTTTTTCTGGATATGATGCATCTGTCTTCAAGCCTTATCCAACAGAGAAGCAAACCTCCCCGGCTGGGGAGGTAGGGAAAGGTGTCTCTCAGGATGTGAGCACTTTTCTGGATATGATGCATCTGTCTTCGCCTTGTCCAACAGAAGCAAACCTCCCGGCTGGGAGGTAGAGAAAGTTCGTCTCTCAGGATGCGGGCACTTTTTCTGGATATGATGCATCTGTCTTCAACTCTTGTCCAACAGAGAAGCAAACCTCCCCGGCTGGGGAGGTAGAGAAAAGTTGCTCTCAGGATGAGGGCACTTTTCCTGGATATGATGCATCTGTCTTCAAGCCTTATCCAACAGAGAAGCAAACCTCCCCGGCTGGGGATGTTTGCTTTGTAGATGAGCAGCTTCTCTCAGAAACAACAGATGTTTTAAATAACCAAGTCAGCAAAAGCAAAGAAGGCAGCATTGACAATATTTGTAAGTTTTCCAACCTTTGCAAAAATGGTTGGATTAACGCCAGTTTTCAAGGCATATTGAATTTGAATTTTACCAGAAAGGTCCTTTTTCAAAATCCCAAGAAGTTTTCTAAGGCATCATCAGCCACACCATTATGTGCCAGTCTCATCTCGACAGCCGTTCACAATCCGGGAAAATATTTTACCCCACTGGAAATGGCCCGAGTTCAGATGGAACTGAGAGAAATGAACTGTGGTCTGACTTGGGTAAGGACTATAACATTTCATACTTATTGGAAGTTATTTTAACCTGGCTAAATTCAAGTGATAGAAACATGGAAATGCTAATGGCAGGAGAAAAGACCTGCATGAAGTGTAAGAGAGAACTTATTGGACTCTTGAAGAGCAGCCCCCTCGTTGCTCTGCCTTCATTACGTGCAGAGAGCTTCACTTCTCTGTTTAACTGTTGGTTGGATTTTTGTGGGGAAACTCGCTGTTCAGTCTGCAAAAGGGTATTTTACAGAAAAAACTTTCTAGGCAATAATGAAGCGATTGTCCTGTTCCGGCAACTGTCGGCCAGGGCTTGGAATCCAATACTGGCTCCAAGTGCAACGCTTGACGTCCCCGGAAAAGGTGGAAATCAGACATACCATCTTTCTTCCATCATCTGCAGTAATTCGAAGCTGACACACTTCTACACCTTCCTGATCCGGGGACAACAGATATTCCTGGCTGATGATGACCTTGTTATAACTCCAGGTGGCGACTGCAAGAAAGTAATTTCTGAAACGGGATTTGTTTACATTTATGAGAAGAAAACAGCAAGTGTAACGTCTTACCCTGCTCTCCCTCTCCAAAGCAGAGGGAGAGCAGAATCATCAGAAGATGTCGCTGAAATCAAGGCAGAAACCGTTTCTGAGTCTGTGGAGATTATTTTAAAAGAGAGAGAAAATCTGTTTAATAACCAAAACTATATATCTATTTGTGTAAATATATGTAAGAATATATCTAAGTGGGAGATATTATTGTTAATTTTGTGCTTATTTTGCCTGCTGCTGGTTATTTTTTGGATTTGTGATTTTTCATTCTTATATTTTTTTCTAATTTGTGTCTGTGGATTGACTTATGTGTTGGCAGTACCATGCCAAGAATTGGATGCTTTGCTTTAAATTTAATGACAACTGGTGGAACGTATTCACCAGTTGTCATTAAATTTCCTGATTCAGTTTAAAATTACTTTATTGATCACAAAGAAAATTGAATGTTCATCAGGATTCTTAAAAGAGCCATTGAGAACAAGACAATCCAAGACAATCGGATGAAGAGGATGATCAGGATCGTCCCTAATTTTCTTGATCCTATGAAGAATCCTTCTCTGCATGACCATCTCCAGAGGTTTCCCAGAACAGAACCAGAACAGAACCAGAACAGAACCAGTCTTCTTTACCAGGCTGTTGAGCATTTTTAGGTCCCTGGCGCTGATGCTGCTGTCCCACCAGATGGCGCTCTCAACAACAGATTATAGAAGATCTGCAGCATCTTGAAGGACCTTAGCTTCCTCCAGGACTCCAGTCTGCTCTGTTCCTTCTCATAGACGTTTCCCTGTTGCGTCTCCAGTCCCGTCTGTGGTCCAGATGAACATTGAGGTGTTTATATTCCTCAAACACCTTCACTTCTACTCCCATGATGGAAACATGATGGAAACAAACTTTGATCTAATCCTGTTTCTCCTGAAATCAACAATCATCTCCTTTGTTTGTTTCAGGAACTTTCTCAGGCTTCCTCCATCAGTCCAAAAAAATTTTGTGCAAATTCGATAATGAATTGGCTAAGGAAGAAAATTTTAACTTGTTTATAACAATGATAATAAATAATAATAATAATATTAATATACATATACACATATATATATATATATATACATATACACATTTATATATATATATACATATACACATATGTATATATATACATATATGTATATACACATATGTATATATACACATATGTATATATATATATATATACACATACATATATACATATGTATATACATATATATATATATGTATATATATATATATATATATATATATGTATATATATATATATATATATATATATATATATACACATATATATATATATATATATATATATATATATATATATACATATATATGTATATATACACATATGTGATATATGTATATGTATATATATATATATATATATATATGTGTATATATATATATACATATATATACATATATGTGTACATACATATATAATATATATATATATATATATATATATATATATATATATATATATATATATACATATGTGTATATACACACATATACACATATGTATATATATATATATATATATATATATATATATATACATATGTGTATATATACATATACACATATGTATATGTATATATATAGACATATATATATATATATACATATACATATACATATACATATGTATATATATGTATATACGCATATATATACATATATTGTCTCCACTGATCATAAAAGTTACTTTTAATGGTTTTAATAACTTCATCAGAATAGTGCTTCTGGTTGTCAGTAGCAGTTTGATGCAGAGCAAAGTTAGCAATGCTTGGGGATGATACAGAGCCAAAGAGGTGAACTTTCATCCGGTAAACCTTAAGAGGTTTGTTAATGTTCCCTTCTGGCCACCACAGAAACCTGAGGAAGTCTCTGTCCTTTTCATCCACATAAACTTGATAAAACATTGCCTCAATATCTGCCATTACTGCAATTGGTTCTTGGCGAAACCTTAACAGTACCCCAATAAGGGTGTTTGTTAAATCGGGACCTTGGAGCAACTCCTTGTTCAGAGAAGTTCCTTGGTATGAGGATGTACAATCAAACACCACCCTCAGTTTGCGCTTTCGCTTATGGTAAACACCATGATGCGGAATGTACCAGACATGTCCATCCTCCCTGCAAAGCTGCTCTAATGGAACCTTTTCTGCATAGCCCTTTTTCAAAATATCCTCCATGAAGGATGTGTATTCTTCTGCATACAACATATCCATCTTAAACCTTTTCATAAGGTGCAGTGTGCGTTCCTTAACCACTTTATAGTTATCAGGCATAACTTTGTCTTTATTTCTGAAAGGAAGTGGTAGGTGATAGTGTCCATCTTTAATATACAATGAGCCAGAAGCAATCTCCATAAAACACTTATCCTCAACAGACATCTCATTTTTCTCCTCATACAAGTTCTCAGAGAAATCCTGGTTATATTATCTGATGAGTAAATCCTTCAAATCAGCCTATTGACACTGCAATAGGCCCAAAATATTCTGTGGTACTATCAACACCAAGTGGTCCAGTTACCACCCATCCAAGCACTGTTTCCATTGCATACAGTCCATTATCATGACTGTTTATTATTCTCCATGGCTCTAATGCTCGAGGAACATCAGTTCCAATGAGTAGTTCAATGTCTGCCTCAATTTTCTTTAAATGGACACCCTTGAGATGAGGCCACATCTCCAGATCAGCTTGTGTGATTATGTTTTCTTTTGAGACAGGTATTTTATCCTGTGTGTAAACCTTTGGCAAGTCCAAGTATGTGCAGCCCTCCAAGTCTCCCACCTCTAGTCCTCTAACCTCATAGGTTCTTGCTGGCTTTTCCTGTCCCATTGTTCGCAGAGGTATCTCAGTTTTGCGTCCTTTCAAACTTAGTCGGTTCATCAATCTTTCAGTACAAAATGTTGCCGTGCTGCCCGGGTCAAGGAAAGCATAGGTCTGAATATATTTGTCCTCGTTTGCCACCTTAACTCGGACGGGAACAATTGAAAGTGCACATTCTCTCCCGGCCCTGGTTGCATCACCTGCTGAAACAAGAGCACTGCTTATGGGAGTTACTTCAGTCTCAGTTTGACTGTCCTGCTTTACAACTTTTGCACTTTTAATATGAAGTACTGTTGGATGTCTCATTCGACAAACTTGACACATTAATCTCCTCTTACAATTTTTGCTTAAATGACCTTTTAGTAGGCAACCAAAGCAATATCCATGACTTCTCAAAAATTCAACTTTAGTATCATGTGACTCTGTTTTAAAACGCGAACAGTCAGTTAAGTTGTGTTTTCCCTCACAAAATCCACAGTGATGGATGATGGGACTGGTTATCGTTTCAGGAGGTGGTGGAGGCAAAACTGATTGCTTCATAGCACATCCTGTTTTCTCTGTAGATATTAATGTTGCAAAGCTGCTGTTTTTACCTCTTATTGATTTTAGCTCACCTTTGCCTCTTGGGAATGTTTTTTTGATTGTTGTTTGGTCTTGAAGGTTTCCAAACAAAGGATCCAAAAGCATATTAGCATAGTTTTCCACAAACTCGACAAGATGTTTAAATCTCACTCTCCTGCCAGTTCTCTGTTGTATTTCATAAGCTGTGGTTCGCCATCTTTCTCGCAGTTTATAAGGTAGTTTGGATGCTAGCAGCCTTAAATTTGATGGAATTTCAGAGTGATAAAACTGTAACACAAAACAACCACAAATTAGCTAAAAGGCAGAACTCAAGGAGCAAAAATAATAACAATAGCATCTATTAGCACTAGCTTTACATTTGATCTTTTTTATTGTGTGTTTTTAAGAAGCACTTTGAACTGCCTCACTGCTGAAATGTGCTGCACAATAATCTACTGTAGATTAACACGCTTAACTTAATCTACAGTAAACATAATCCACACAGTGTGGAAAAAAACCATGTGAATATCAAAATTAGCTAAAAAGCTAAAAGATGGTTGGATTTAGTTTTGAAAGGATGGATAGAATTAGGGTTCAGCTACAGAATCCAGTTGCTAGTTGAAGATTTTATACTTTAAAACATTTGCAGAAACTTTGTATTTTTTCAATTCTAATCTACAGTTGTTGTTTTTAATCCAGGGCTAATCCAGGGGGTCCATCAGACTTTACTGCTGAGCTCCAAGACGGCAACTACGTCCCAATGACTCCATTGACCTCCTCCCTACCTGCTTATCCCACTGCTGCTACAGGTGACCTGGCCTTGCTGGGGAGGCAGGTGCCTCCGCCGGCCCACATGGGTTTTCGTAATTCCACAATGACTCCAGTCATTCCCTCCACCCCGCCCCTGAGGAGGAATACAATGCACAACACCAGCGTAGGTGAAGCTGAAGTCGTTCCTCCTCCAATCCTCCGCAACCTGAAACCTCAGCGGAAAGGTCAGTGGCAGCAGGTCGGGGTTATTGTTGGGCACATGAAGCTTCATGATGCACTTCTGCTATTAGGAGGTCATGATACTTAAAACAACAATCGTCTTTAGTCAAGACCCCTGCTGGGGTTTCTTGTTCGTCCACAAACTGATGCTTCTTAAACAAGATATTTTACTTTACATGTTTTTGATTCTAGGATTTGAGATAAAAGGACTTTACATTTATTACCAGAGCAAAAATAAGAAAACAGGTCGGTGAACTGGTCTGCTGCATCTTTGCTTTAAACTCCTCCAGGCCTCCCTGGAATGCAGAGTTCAGTCTTATCTTGTTTTGGTGTTTTTAAAGGTTTTTGTTTTACATTTAAAACCTAACTGGTTAGATGAAAAGCAATCCATCCCAGTTCTTTATTTCAAAAAATATTGTTTTTCCTGTTTGTAATTTTCTTTGTCTTTTTGATGGCATCTAAAAGCACTTTGACAATTATCTTGTGAAAGGTGATATATAATTAACATTGCCTTATGGTTCTGATTGCATAAAACAACTGGTTTGTTAAAGTCTAAAGTCCTAAAGTTGTTTCATACCTGAAATTATGCCTCTGCAGGAGTTTGTGGCAGTCAGGCTGTGGGGAAGAACAGCAGCCAGATTCCTGCAGAGGCCACACATAAAACAAAAGGTACAAACTTCAGTCCTGCAAAACTATCTGGCTTTAGAGAGTTTTGAGTTTGACATGCATTCAAATGTATCGATTAGTCACATCTAATGCTAGTGAAGATCTTTTATATTACTGATGTATTAGAAAATATTCTTACTTCTTAAGTTTTGTTTGCAGTTTTGATCTGTCATCGACTTACTGAGTCATTTCGAAACAGTAAGAAAGAGTTCATAGTTCCTTTCCTCCGTCTTATGTAACTCTGTCATTTCATGACTCTCCTGTTCCCAACATGCCTGCTTTGATTTTAATTATTAATCTGCACCCGGTTTACCTGACAAGTCTGCAGAAAAAGGTTCTGGCAGCAGCGCACATGCAAACGAACATCAGGAAACCTAAAGATGCAGGACGTGGGAACATTAAACATAAATAATTAATGTTTGTGTTGGTCCTGCGAACACTAAAGATGCTGATTTATATTTGGGAATCTGCAGTTTTATGCTCTTGAAACAAGATTCCAGAGAAAGGACAGGACTCAGTCATTTTCACTATTTGTAGAGTATGTTGTAGTGCTGCCCCCTGCTGACATGATGCTGCCACTGCATAAGATTTAGAAAATATTTTTGGGTGCGAAAACCATTGATATCTATGGTAAATAAATTTGCATAATTATTTATCATTACGTTTTACTGGGTCACATACAAACAAAACTGCACTTATTAACACTGCCCTGTTTTGAATGTTCTTCGTGTATATTTCAGTAAAACCAGCTCCTCTGGAAATAACTCCGGTGTCGCAGGACTGGCAGGAAGTCCCGCCTCCTGTTCGCTCACCTGTCACTCGCACCTTCACTCGAGGGTGAGTTGGCGTCAACATTTTGCTAAAGCAGGAAGAAATAAATATATTTAGCCATAAATGTGACGTGCTCTTTGAAAAACGTTGAAGAGCTGCAGCTGCGTTTCTCTCTGCTTCCACCTTGTGGTCGTAAATTAGTATTACAGTCTGTTATATCTGCTGTGGATGAATGTGATTGAATATACACATCTTCTGAGAAGTAAATTAGTTTGGGGGTAAAGAAAAATAAAAGCAATGAAGTGTCAAAAAAGTAAAAACAGTTTTGGAAAGAATCCTTAAAAAATTATTTATTTTAGAAATTAATTGTGTTTTTGTGTCTCAGTCCGTCCATTCGTGGGTCATTCACAGCGAGCTCGGTCCAAAGCTCATCCCCATCCTCTGATTCTGATGACCCCGACGACAGCTACGTAACCATGGTGACCTCCAGCCTCAGTCGAAGTGCTGGGGAGCAGGTAAGACACCTTTTATCGTCTTTGATCACCGAATGCTTATTTTTACGTCTGGTGTTTTGTTAAAATCTGAATGTTTTGGTTTGCAGTCGCTGAGGATGATGCTGCACCGCGGCTCTGAGGGTGGAGTCAGCAGCCCATTGGTACAACAAGCTGAGAAACAGGTGGAGTATCTGGACCTGGACCTCCACACAGGACGATCGACACCAACAAGACAGGTGCTAAAAATATCATTTTTTATAATTATTAGTTTAAAAAAGTAACTGGATAACTCAAATCTAGGTGATTTATTTCACCTGCTTGGAGTTTGTCCACTAGAGGGCATCAAAGAACCAACTGTGTCTGTAAAGTTCAACTAGGGTGTCAAAAGTGTGGCCCGGGGGCCATTTGCAGCCCTTGGTATGATTCTGTGTGGCCCTTGTTCACAGTTCAAGAATCACAGATTTCACTGATTTAAAAAAAGGATGTAGAGAAATTCAAAATAATCTTAAAATAGAAAACAAACTCAAAAACTATTTCTCTTTTAATTACAGAATTATTGCCTTTCATTTTAACTTGATGGTATATAGCACCACAAACATTAAGAAACTTTTACTCAAAAAAAAAAAAATGAATTTGATGCTGCTATTTATTAAATTAGGCTAAATGAATAAGTACTTTTTTTAAGATGACGGGCTCAGCTAATGCTGTAATTATTTTCACATTTTTCACAACAAAAGAGATGGAACTTTATTTTTAACTTCACAGTTGTGGCTCAAGTTGCAAAGAGTTTGTACACCAGTGCATTAAGCGTAACTCATTAGAGATGTAAATGAATCTTGTTGCAGAATATAAATTAGAACTCAATGTCACGAATCCTGTCTGTGTCTTTAGAAACGCTCCACAGCAGAAGGTGGGCCCAGCAGCAGTGATCACGCTGCAGCGGGTGATGAACGAGCGCGCGGCGACCGCAGGCGGGTGGACTACGTGGTGGTGGATCCCAAACGGACCAAAGCCCTGAAGAACACCCGGGAAGCGTGGCATGATGGGAGGATGTCCACAGAAAAAGAGAAAAGCTAGACATGCTGGGGCAAAAGAACTCCCAGAGGAATTCCTGCTGTTTGGATTAACGTCCTCACCGTCAGACAAACGGACACCAATGTTTGTTTAAAGCAATAAATCACTTCACATCTTGTTTTCTTTCTCCTTAAAGGGGCAGTATCACGTATTTTGTATCAAGTAACTATGTTATCTTCTGTTGTAAAAATTCTACGTATGTGAAGTATGACGTAAAACAAAAAAAAAAAAAACTTTGTAAATTTACGTCTTGAAATTGGGCCTCTGTGTGTTTAAGAAACTCCTGATCTTCCGTTCAGGAAGTCGTCACAGCATGGCTCCTCCATTAACCCTTTAACATCGTTTTCACCAGCATTTCACTGAAACTCTCAGCACATGTTCTGTTCCACCAGGTGTTTGCTAATTTCTGCTGGCTAGTCTGGAGGAGCTTAGTGGGAAAAAGAGGCAATATGCTTTTGGTCCTTTCAGGGGTTTTGCACAGCTGCATGGTTACCATGGAGATTAGAGGATTTCTCAAACATCCTTGAAAGAATCTGATGAGGGAATAATAAAACATGAAGTAAAGCACAAAACATTGATTTTTACATGATACTGCCCCTTTAAAAGTTCAACCAGAATGTAAATCACAAGTAGCTCGTCTGAATTTTTTAGCATCTTTGTGGTAAAAATAATTTATTTTAAATTGTACAATTACACTCAGTGGCCACTTTGTTAGACACACCTCATTAATGCGATTTGTATCTAATTTTAGAAAAGCATTAATTCTTCATGGCTTAGAGATTTGATCTGTTTTATCAGAACAGCATCATCGTATTGCTGCTGATCCACTTTTATTCTATTTATTCCAAGTTCCTGGTGTACCTAATAAAGTGGCCAGTGAGCGTAAATCTTTGCTTGACTAAAATAATTTACATTAATTACATTTTAGGCAACTTTGATGCTATGTCTCATGGAGGGAGTTTGCGTAAGTTTGCTGTTTTTCTGACAAGTTCAAACAAGACAGTTTTTATTTTGTGTTTCTGCTGATTAAAGTTTAGAATAACACAGAAATTAGCATTTTTTGTGTGTTAGAACATGAATAACAAATGTTTCATAAATTAGTGATGACTGCAGGATTTGTGTTTTAAAGATATATTTTGGGTGATGTCATGATTTGCGGTGTGGTGGAGGTGAGGCAGCACGCAGTAGACCCAGATGAGGTGAGGAGGAGTTTTAATGATGAAAAATAAACAGTAACAGTCCACTCTCAAATGAACAAAACTCAGACGTGACAAGAGAACACGGACGTAGCTAGACGTTCACTGACGTAGGACCCGACGAAGACAGACACACACAGGTGACACTAAATACACAAGAGGGTAATCAGGGAACGAGACACACCTGGGGACTAATCACGGGGAGACAGGACAACACAGAGACTCAGACACACAGGAAACTTCAAAATAAACCCAAAAAACACAGATCACGACAGTACCCCCCCCTCAAAGGGCGGCTCCCAGACGCCCAAAACAGAAAAACACAACAAGGGTGGGTGGAGGGGAGCTGGACGGGGGGCCAGAGTCCAACACAACAAAAAACAAACCCAACCGGGTGGGCGGAGGCACACGAAGGCCAAGAGTCCAAAAAACAAACAAAACAAACCCAACTGGGTGGGCGGAAGCACCGGAAGGCGGGAACCACAGAGGAGGTCCGGCGGCCGTCCGCGGCGCCGGAGGCGGAAACCACGGAGGCGGAAACCACGGAGGCGGAAACCACGGAGGCGGAAACCACGGAGGCGGTCCGGCGGCCGTCCGCGGCGCCGGAGGCGGAAACCACGGAGGCGGTCCGGCGGCCGTCCGCGGCGCCGGAGGCGGAAACCACGGAGGCGGTCCGGCGGCCGTCCGCGGCGCCGGAGGCGGAAACCACGGAGGCGGAAACCACGGAGGCGGTCAGGCGGCCGTCCGCGGCGCAGGAGGCGGGAACCACGGAGGCTGTCCGGCGGCCGTCCGCGGCGCAGGAGGCGGGCCGCACGGGGGCGGCGACGAGGAGCACAAGGAGTCTCTGGGGCCGCACGGGGGCGGCGACGAGGAGCACAAGGAGTCTCGGGGGGAGCACTAGGAGTCTCGGGGGGAGCACTAGGGGTCTCGGGGGGAGCACTAGGGGGCTCTGGACTGACACTAGGGGGCTTAGGACTGACACTAGGGGGCTCTGGGGAACTGACGCTAGGGGAACTGACGCTAGGAGGCTCTGGGGAACTGACGCTAGGAGGCTCTGGGGAACTGACGCTAGGGGAACTGACGCTAGGAAGCTCGGGACAGGCACTAGGAAGCTCGGGACAGGCACTAGGAAGCTCGGGACAGGCACTAGGAAGCTCGGGACAGGCACTAGGAAGCTCGGGACAGGCACTAGGAAGCTCGGGACAGGCACTAGGAAGCTCGGGACAGGCACTAGGAAGCTCGGGACAGGCACTAGGAAACTGGAGACTGGCACTAGGAAACTGGAGACTGGCACTAGGAAACTGGGGACTTACTGAGGGCAGGAGCGGAGGAAGTCCGTTGAGCCGCCTCGGGGCCGGCTGCAGAGGAAGTCCGTTGAGCCGCCTCGGAGCGGGCAGCGGAGGAAGTCCGGCGAAGCGCCTCGGAGCGGGCAGCGGAGGAAGTCCGGCGAAGCGCCTCGGAGCGGGCAGCGGAGGAAGTCCGCGGCGCTGGAGCGGCAGCGGAGGAAGTCGCGCGAAGCGCCTCGGAGCGGGCAGCGGAGGAAGTCCGGCGGCGCCGGAGCGGGCAGCGGAGGAAGTCCGGCGCCGGAGCGGCAGCGGAGGAAGTCCGGCGGCGCCGGAGCGGGCAGCGGAGGAAGTCCGCGAAGCGCCTCGGAGCGGCAGCGGAGGAGTGCAGCGCGTGATCCGCGGGCCGCAGCGGAGAAGTGCCGGCGAGCGCTCGGGCTGCTGCGGGGAAGTCCGGCGCGCCGCCGGGCCGGTAGCGGAGGAGTGCCGCGGCGCCTGGGCCGCAGCGGAGGAGTGCCGGCGGCGCTTCGGGCCGGGTAGCGGAGGAGTGCCGGGCGGCGCCGGGCCGCAGCGGAGGAGTGCCGCGAAGCGCCTCGGGCCGGCAGCGGAGGTGGCGTTTCGGAGGGCGACGAGGGTCCGGATCCACCGCGGCTCACGCCGTTGTCTCCGGGTGGCCTGCGGAGGTGGTTGATCCGGAAGCGACGAGGGCCGAGTTCATCGGTGCTCACGCCGCCTCGGACTGACTGCAGAGGTGGTGGTTCCGGGAAGCAACGAGGCCGAGTTCGCATCGGCGGCTCACGCCGCTTCCTCCAGACTGACTGCGGAGGTGGTGCTGGGAAGCGACCAGGGGCCGGGTCCACCGGGCGGCTCAGGTCGCCTACTTCCTGGCGGAGGTAACGGAGGGGACCAGTATCCGGGGGTGCCAAGACCAGTCTAGTCCCCTCAAAACCTCCCGGTCCAACTGAGCCAAAAAGGTAGCTACCTCACCTCGTTTGTGGTCGGGTCCTTCTGTCATGATTTGCGGTGTGGTGGAGGTGAGGCAGCACGCAGTAGACCCAGATGAGGTGAGGAGGAGTTTTAATGATGAAAAATAAACAGTAACAGTCCACTCTCAAATGAACAAAACTCAGACGTGACAAGAGAACACGGACGTAGCTAGACGTTCACTGACGTAGGACCCGACGAAGACAGACACACACAGGTGACACTAAATACACAAGAGGGTAATCAGGGAACGAGACACACCTGGGGACTAATCACGGGGAGACAGGACAACACAGAGACTCAGACACACAGGAAACTTCAAAATAAACCCAAAAAACACAGATCACGACAGGTGATGTGAGTTTTATGATTATTTTTGTCTTGAACAGTTGGAATAATCTAAAAAACACTTTCCTGCCGTTTTAAAATCTGCTTTGGTCTTCGCGTCTTTATTTCATCTTACATCCAAGATCATGCGAATGGTCGACCTATTGTTGTTTATTTACTTATTTATTGTTTGCTTAGACCCTTCTTGTCCGTCAGCCTCCTGCTGTGATTAACAAGCTGCTGTGGTTGATCTGATTGTTTGGTGAAGGAGTGAAACAGTTTTTCTACCACAAAATTAATGTTAATATTTAAATATTTAGTATGAAGTCAAATATTTCTATTATTTCTATAAGAAAACACTTTTTGAAACCAGAAAACTCTGGTTTTTTATTTGGAGTGAGTCGAAAACCTCCTCTTAAAAACACTTTTGGACCTTATTATGAAGCAAGATTAGCCACAACAGGACCTGTTACGCAAAATTCACATTTTTGTTCTTCCATTTGGGACTTTATTCCTTCTAAAAACAGCCAAAGCACTTAAAAAAAGACCCCGTCAGTTTTTGGCAATAAGTTAAAGTTTTTTGGTATCTGGAAAATGAGGTGTTTCAAAAACCACACACCAGCAGGCGTTGCCTAACGGTGCGTTCACACCAAACGTGTTTTGAACACCAGGCGTGTCTGGTTTAAGTTCAAAGTATGTGGAGGCGCGTCGAGGGCCCATCGCGGCGCGATTTGAACCGTCAAGAGCGTCCAACGTGTCCGACAAATAGGCCAGCAACGGAAAACAATGGCTAGAGCGATTTTCACGTGTTTGATGCATCCGACTGTGAGCAAAATGTCAGCCGTCTGTCTTCAACATGTAAACACATCAAAGTTGAAGCGTTGGACGCGTCAAGTTTGACGTCCGAAATACATTTGGTGTGAACGCACCATGACACCCAGCAACTCCAGTAAAACAGTTTGTTGCCAAGCAACTTCAGTAAAACAGTTCGTTGCCAAGCAACTCCAGTAAAACAGTTTGTTGCCAAGCAACTTCAGTAAAACAGTTCGTTGCCAAGCAACTTCAGCGAACAACCAAATGCCTGCAGCTCCGCAGTTCATTATTATATTTTAATACATCAGTAATAATACTTTAGGTGTAGCACTCATAAAGCAAATATTACAAAATATATAAACAAAAATAATTAAAACAAAATGACAAGAAATTAAAAATGTATACCAAAGCAATTAAAATGTGAGACAAAAATTTTAATTAAAGAGATTAAAAAATTAAAGGTAATATTATTAAAGTAAACTTTAACTAATGATTTAAAAGTAGAAAATGAACCATGATGTAATTTTTAGGAGAAATCTTTCCACAAAGTAGCAGACCTGACCATAAATTAACATTAAACTGGATAAAAACTGTTGAAAAGTTTCTCCACGGTGCCAAATATTTTACAGTTAAAATGGTTTATCTGAAAATGAATGCATTTTTTGGAGTGAGATTTGTCGTGACCTTTGGAGCTCACAGCAGATCAGAAAACTACTTTTAAGAAGCTTTATTGTTCTCAGATGGCAGGGTTACAGATTTCATGCTTAGTGGAACAACTCTGACTGTGTTCAGAGTAATTTCACCAGAACTGCAGTTATTAAGATGAGAGCTTTACCCCGCAACGAAACAAAGATGTTATTGAGCAGAAGTGATTTCACGGCCTGTTAATTACTTTTGCAATAACTGTTTTGTTATAAAGAAGCAGCATGAACGTTGAAATGTTTACAGCTGTCAACATGAAATATGACACACACGTCCACATCTCCTCAGTTTTCTCTTTAGAAATGTGTGATCCAAATAATACATAAACAACAGGTTTTTATCTTTTGATTTTGGCTTATTTCACTTAGTTTTGGAGGAATTGATGTCGACACCAGGAGGATGTTGATGAACTCACATTGTAAGATTCACGTTTTTTAATGTCTGTGTTTCAGGGGGCGAATCTGTCTTCATTCCTCGCTCTCAGTCTGACAGAGCCACCATGTTTGACTTCAGCGAGAGCTTCAACACCTACTTTGTGAGTTATCCACTTTAAATGACGCAATCGTTTATTTTGTTGCTCATCTTTAAGTCATGTTCCCTCCTGTTCGTTCTTTCTCCCAGTTTAATAAAGGCATGGTTCCTCTGGGAAGCTTTTGTTCTGAAGATGACGATCTGGATGAAAGTTATGTTCCCATGAGCGCCTCCACCAATGAGCCACCGGTTGCAGCGAGGTGAGTCACTGTTAAAACACTTTGTCGTGTTGGTCAGGTTTTGAAAAACGTTTTCACACCTGTTTATATCAAAGCTCTTCTTACTGCTCAGCATTTAACGGTTTAATTAAAGCAGAAGGATGTAATATGACTTATAACCAGAACAATATGCATCTCCTGTGAAAACGCGAGGTGGACGCCGTTAGCTGAATATTGCAGAAACATTTGAGACTCGCAGAGAGGAAAAACATTCAGTCTTTGGCGGCATCCATTATTACTTCCGTAAACAGTGCGCCCCCGTGTGACGTCATTAACGTTCGTCTTCTGCGCACACGGGTCGCAATGGGATCGTCAACGTTCACGTATATTCCTAAAATAATCGCTTCTTTTTTCCCAAAAGTGTTCTTGATTAAATATTTAAGTTATTAATAATTATAATTGCCACCTCAATCTTTCCACAATATATTTTAGGCCAAAAAAAGCGAAAAATAACCTAAATCCAGTTTTAGCTAAACATCTAAATTTAGTAGGCCCTATTGCCACGTGCTGGGTGAATATAGATACAGATTTTAAAGTACTTCTGCGCACTTTAACTTTTCTAACCAGATTACTTTTGAGTAGGGCTGGGAAAAAATATATTGCAACTTCTTTGTTATCACAATAAGACTGCACTCAATGTGTGTATTGTGAAAAGGGACATTTAAAAAGATTGTCATGCTCAATGTTTAACATTAACATTTTTCAACAGCTATTATAAAGAAATAACAGAAAACTTTAATCTGAATTTTAAATATCTAGATTGAGAGACCACAGTCAGCCCAATACGGATAACTGGGAAACCTCAAGGTTGTGTTCTCGGCCCACTGCTTCTCACACAGTAGTGAATTCACAGATAAGGCCTGGAAATTTACTTTATGGGTGATTTCACAGTTGAGGGGCTCATTTATTGGAATGAAGACTCAATGAACAGGGAGGAGATTGAACTGTAAGACTATATATGACAATAATAAACCATATATATATATATATATATATATATATATATATATATATATATATATATATATATATATGCAGAGAGAGAGGCCAGATGAGAAGCTTGCAGTACTGATTATCAAAGAAAGTTTATTAATACATTTTTATTAAATAAAGAAACACGCCGACTCCTAACAACTTTGTAAAACAACTTCAGTTGCTCAGTTCAATACTCCTGTCCCTCACTTCTCATCATGGCTCCTCGAACCATTAAGTGACGCCGTTGCAGAGGGGCAATAGTTTGGCTCAAGCAGAAATGATCTGATGGTTTCCATAGCAACAAGAAGAAACAAGACATTCCCCCAGTGACCTCATTGTAGTTATGACCTCATCTATGACATGCGGTTCTAGATCAAAGAACATCTGAGGTTATGAATGCTTGTGTTCCAAGACCTCAGTTCAGATCCAAGCAGCTCTTCGAACCTCAACATTGTTTCTCGCAAGAATTTTCAGGATGGCAGAGATTTTGGTCAACGTGTGTTTCCCCCTTGGTTTTGGCCTTGGATATTTAGTAACAACCAGTATGAAGAAAGTTTTTGACAAACTACTTCCTGGAAGCGGTTTAGAACAACGTAGTGCTCAAGATGAGAGCACTTCCTCCGAATACGATGCATTTGATGCATTTCTCTACAATCCTTCTCCAACTGAGAAGCAAACCTCCCCGGCTGGGAAGGTAGAGAAAAGTAGCACTGAAGACGAAAGCAATTTTCCTCAATACGATGCTTTTGATGCATTTCTCTTCCTTCCATCTCCAACTCAGAAGCAAACCTCCCCGGCTGGGGAGGTAGAGAAAAGTTGCTCTCAGGATGAGGGCACTTTTTCTGGATATGATGCATCTGTCTTCAAGCCTTATCCAACAGAGAAGCAAACCTCCCCGGCTGGGGAGGTAGAGAAAAGTTGCTCTCAGGATGAGAGCACTTTTTCTGGATATGATGCATCTGTCTTCAAGCCTTATCCAACAGAGAAGCAAACCTCCCCGGCTGGGGAGGTAGAGAAAAGTTCCTCTCAGGATGAGGGCACTTTTTCTGGATATGATGCATCTGTCTTCAAGCCTTATCCAACAGAGAAGCAAACCTCCCCGGCTGGGGAGGTAGAGAAAAGTTGCTCTCAGGATGAGGGCACTTTTTCTGGATATGATGCATCTGTCTTCAACTCTTGTCCAACAGAAAAGCAAACCTCCCCGGCTGGGGAGGTAGAGAAAAGTTGCTCTCAGGATGAGGGCACTTTTCCTGGATATGATGCATCTGTCTTCAAGCCTTATCCAACAGAGAAGCAAACCTCCCCGGCTGGGGAGGTAGAGAAAAGTTGCTCTCAGGATGAGAGCACGTTTTCTGGATATGATGCATCTGTCTTCGCCCCTTATCCAACAGAGAAGCAAACCTCCCCGGCTGGGGAGGTAGAGAAAAGTTGCTCTCAGGATGAGGGCACTTTTTCTGGATATGATGCATCTGTCTTCAACTCTTGTCCAACAAGATGTTTTAAATAACCAAGTCAGCAAAAACAAAGAAGGCAGCATTGACAATATTTGTAAGTTTTCCAACCTTTGCAAAAATGGTTGGATTAACGCCAGTTTTCAAGGCATATTGAATTTGAATTTAACCAGAAAGGTCCTTTTTCAAAATCCCAAGAAGTTTTCTAAGGCATCATCAGCCACACCATTATGTGCCAGTCTCATCTCGACAGCCGTTCACAATCCGGGAAAATATTTTACCCCACTGGAAATGGCCCGAGTTCAGATGGAGCTGAGAGAAAATGAACTGTGGTCTGACTTGGGTAAGGACTATAACATTTCATACTTATTGGAAGTTATTTTAACCTGGCTAAATTCAAGTGATAGAAACATGGAAATGCTAATGGCAGGAGAGAAGACCTGCATGAAGTGCAAGAGAGAACTTATTGGACTCTTGAAGAGCAGCCCCCTCGTTGCTCTGCCTTCATTACGTGCAGAGAGCTTCACTTCTCTGTTTAACTGTTGGTTGGATTTTTGTGGGGAAACTCGCTGTTCAGTCTGCAAAAGGGTATTTTACAGAAAAAACTTTCTAGGCAATAATGAAGCGATTGTCCTGTTCCGGCAACTGTCGGCCAGGGCTTGGAATCCAATACTGGCTCCAAGTGCAACGCTTGACGTCCCCGGAAAAGGTGGAAATCAGACATACCATCTTTCTTCCATCATCTGCAGTAATTCAAAGCTGACACACTTCTACACCTTCCTGATCCGGGGACAACAGATATTCATGGCTGATGATGACCTTGTAATGACTCCAGGTGGCGACTGCAAGAAAGTAATTTCTGAAACGGGATTTGTTTACATTTATGAGAAGAAAACAGCAAGTGTAACGTCTTACCCTGCTCTCCCTCTCCAAAGCAGAGGGAGAGCAGAATCATCAGAAGATGTCGCTGAAATCAAGGCAGAAACCGTTTCTGAGTCTGTGGAGATTATTTTAAAAGAGAGAGAAAATCTGTTTAATAACCAAAACTATATATCTATTTGTGTAAATATATGTAAGAATATATCTAAGTGGGAGATATTATTGTTAATTTTGTGCTTATTTTGCCTGCTGCTGGTTATTTTTTGGATTTGTGATTTTTCATTCTTATATTTTTTTCTAATTTGTGTCTGTGGATTGACTTATGTGTTGGCAGTACCATGCCAAGAATTGGATGCTTTGCTTCAAATTTAATGACAACTGGTGGAACGTATTCACCAGTTGTCATTAAATTTCCTGATTCAGTTTAAAATTACTTTATTGATCCCAAAGAAAATTGAATGTTCATCAGGATTCTTAAAAGAGCCATTGAGAACAATACAATCCAAGACAATCGGATGAAGAGGATGATCAAGATCGTCCCTAATTTTCTTGATCCTATGAAGAATCCTTCTCTGCATGACCATCTCCAGAGGTTTCCCAGAACAGAACCAGAACAGAACCAGTCTTCTTTACCAAGCTGTTGAGCATTTTTAGGTCCCTGGCGCTGATGCTGCTGCCCCAACAGATGGCGCTCTCAACAACAGATTATAGAAGGTCTGCAGCATCTTGAAGGACCTTAGCTTCCTCCAGGACTCCAGTCTGCTCTGTTCCTTCTCATAGACGCTTCCCTGTTGCGTCTCCAGTCCCGTCTGTGGTCCAGATGAACATTGAGGTGGTTATATTCCTCAACCACCTTCACTTCTACTCCCATGATGGAAACAAACTTTGATCTAATCCTGTTCCTCCTGAAATCAACAATCATCTCCTTTGTTTGTTTCAGGAACTTTCTCAGGCTTCCTCCATCAGTCCAAAAAGATTTTGTGCAAATTTGATAATGAATTGGCTAAGGAAGAAAAATTTAACTTGTTTATAACAATGATAATAAATAATAATAATAATATTAATATACATATACACATATGTATATATATACATATACACATATACATATGTATATATATGTATGTATATGTATATATACACATATATATATATATATATATATATATATATATACATATATACATATGTATATATATATATACATATGTATATGTATATATATATATACACATATGTATATATATATACATATGTATATATGTCTATATATACATATGTGTATATATATATATACATATACACATATGTGTATATATATGCGTATATACATATATACATATGTATATGTGTATATACATATATATGCATATATATACGTGTATATACATATATATGCATATATATACATATACATATGTATATATATGTATATATACATATGCATATATATACGTGTATATACATATATATGCATATATATACATATACATATGTATATATATGTATATATACATATGCATATATATATGTATATACATATGCATATACATATGTATATACATATGTATATACATATGTATATACATATGTATATACATATGTATAGTATTGTTGCCACTGATCGGAGACAATCAGTCTGAAGTTACTTTTAATGGTTTTAATAATCAGAATAGTGCTTCTGGTTGTCAGTAGCAGTTTGATGCAGAGCAAAGTTAGCAATGCTTGGGGATGATACAGAGCCAAAGAGGTGAACTTTCATCCGGTAAACCTCAAGAGGTTTGTTAATGTTCCCTTCTGGCCACCACAGAAACCTGAGGAAATCTCTGTCCTTTTCATCCACATAAACTTGATAAAACATTGCCTCAATATCTGCCATTACTGCAATTGGTTCTTGGCGAAACCTTAACAGTACCCCAATAAGGGTGTTTGTTAAATCGGGACCTTGGAGCAACTCCTTGTTCAGAGAAGTTCCTTGGTATGAGGATGTACAATCAAACACCACCCTCAGTTTGCGTTTTCGCTTACATGGTAAACACCATGATGGGAATGTACCAGACATGTCCATCCTCCCTGCAAAGCTGCTCTAATGGAACCTTTTCTGCATAGCCCTTTTTCAAAATATCCTCCATGAAGGATGTGTATTCTTCTGCATTTTACAACATATCCATCTTAAACCTTTTCATAAGGTGTCTTGAAGGTCTCCAAACCACTTTATAGTTATCAGGCATAACTTTGTCTTTATTTCTGAAAGGAAGTGGTAGGTGATAGTGTCCATCTTTAATATACAATGAGCCAAGCAATCTCCATAAACACTTATCCTCAACAGACATCTCATTTTTCTCCTCATACAAGTTCTCAGAGAAATCCTGGTTATATTGTCTGATGAGTAAATCCTTCAAATCAGCCTATTGACACTGCAATAGGCCCAAAATATTCTGTGGTACTATCAACACCAAGTGGTCCAGTTACCACCCATCCAAGCACTGTTTCCATTGCATACGGTCCGTTATCATGACTGTTTATTATTCTCCATGGCTCTAATGCTCGAGGAACATCAGTTCCAATGAGTAGTTCAATGTCTGCCTCAATTTTCTTTAAATGGACACACCCTTGAGATGAGGCCACATCTCCAGATCAGCTGTGATTATGTTTGAGACAGGTATTTTATCCTGTGTGTAAACCTTTGGCAAGTCCAATGCAGCCCTCCAAGTCTCCCACCTCTAGTCCTCTAACCTCATAGGTTCTTTGGCTTTTCCTGTCCCATTGTTCGAGAAGTATCTCAGTTTTGCGTCCTTTCAAACTTTCTTTCAGTACAAAATGTTGCCGTGCTGCCCGGGTCAAGGAAAGCATAGGTCTGAATATATTTGTCCTCGTTTGCCACCTTAACTCGGACGGGAACAATTGAAAGTGCACATTCTCTCCCAGCCCTGGTTGCATCACCTGCTGAAACAAGAGCACTGCTTATGGGAGTTACTTCAGTCTCAGTTTGACTGTCCTGCTGTACAACTTTTGCACTTTTAATATGAAGTACTGTTGGATGTCTCATTCGACAAACTTGACACATTAATCTCCTCTTACAATTTTTGCTTAAATGACCTTTTAGTAGGCAACCAAAGCAATATCCATGACTTCTCAAAAATTCAACTTTAGTATCATGTGACTCTGTTTTAAAACGCAAACAGTCAGTTAAGTTGTGTTTTCCCTCACAAAATCCACAGTGATGGATGATGGGACTGGGTATCGTTTCAGGAGGTGGTGGAGGCAAAACTGATTGCTTTATAGCACATCCTGTTTTCTCTGTAGATATTAATGTTGCAAAGCTGCTGTTTTTACCTCTTATTGATTTTAGCTCACCTTTGCCTCTTGGGAATGTTTTTTTGATTGTTGTTTGGTCTTGAAGGTCTCCAAACAAAGGATCCAAAAGCATATTAGCATAGTTTTCCACAAACTCGACAAGATGTTTAAATCTCACTCTCCTGCCAGTTCTCTGTTGTATTTCATAAGCTGTGGTTCGCCATCTTTCTCGCAGTTTATAAGGTAGTTTGGATGCAGTAACATATTCCATGCAGAGTGATAAAACTCACGCAAAAACCAAAATTAGCTAAAAGGAGCAAAAATAATAACAATAGCATCTATTAGCACTAGCTTTACATTTGATCTTTTTTATTGTGTGTTTTTAAGAAGCACTTTGAACTGCCTCACTGCTGAAATGTGCTGCACAATAATCTACTGTAGATTAACACGCTTAACTTAATCTACAGTAAACATAATCCACACAGTGTGGAAACAAACCATGTAAATATCAAAATTAGCTAAAAAGCTAAAAGATGGTTGGATTTAGTTTTTGAAAGGATTGATGGAATTAGGGTTCAGCTACAGAATCCAGTTGCTGGTTGAAGATTTTATACTTTAAAACATTTGCAGAAACTTTGTATTTTTTCAATTCTAATCTACAGTTGTTGTTTTTAATCCAGGGCTAATCCAGGGGGTCCATCAGACTTTACTGCTGAGCTCCAAGACGGCAACTACGTCCCATCCTCCCTACCTGCTTATCCCACTGCTGCTACAGGTGACCTGGCCTTGCTGGGAGGCAGGTGCCTCCAGCCCCATGGGTTTCGTAATTCCACAATGACTCCAGTCATTCCTCCACCCCGGAATACAATGCACAACACCAGCGTAGGTGAAGCTGAAGTCGTTCCTCCTCCAATCCTCCGCAACCTGAAACCTCAGCGGAAAGGTCAGTGGCAGCAGGTCGGGGTTATTGTTGGGCACATGAAGCTTCATGATGCACTTCTGCTATTAGGAGGTCATGATACAGAAAATGATACTTAAAACAACAATCGTCTTTAGTCAAGACCCCTGCTGGGGTTTCTTGTTCGTCCACAAACTGATGCTTCTTAAACAAGATATTTTACTTTACATGTTTTTGATTCTAGGATTTGAGATAAAAGGACTTTACATTTATTACCAGAGCAAAAATAAGAAAACAGGTCGGTGAACTGGTCTGCTGCATCTTTGCTTTAAACTCCTCCAGGCCTCCCTGGAATGCAGAGTTCAGTCTTATCTTGTTTTGGTGTTTTTAAAGGTTTTTGTTTTACATTTAAAACCTAACTGGTTAGATGAAAAGCAATCCATCCCAGTTCTTTATTTCAAAAAATATTGTTTTTCCTGTTTGTAATTTTCTTTGTCTTTTTGATGGCATCTAAAAGCACTTTGACAATTATCTTGTGAAAGGTGATATATAATTAACATTGCCTTATGGTTCTGATTGCATAAAACAACTGGTTTGTTAAAGTCTAAAAGCTTCATACCTGAAATTATGCCTCTGCAGGAGTTTGTGGCAGTCAGGCTGTGGGGAAGAACAGCAGCCAGATTCCTGCAGAGGCCACACATAAAACAAAAGGTACAAACTTCAGTCCTGCAAAACTATCTGGCTTTAGAGAGTTTTGAGTTTGACATGCATTCAAATGTATCGATTAGTCACATCTAATGCTAGTGAAGATCTTTTATATTACTGATGTATTAGAAAATATTCTTACTTCTTAAGTTTTGTTTGCAGTTTTGATCTGTCATCGACTTACTGAGTCATTTCGAAACAGTAAGAAAGAGTTCATAGTTCCTTTCCTCCGTCTTATGTAACTCTGTCATTTCATGACTCTCCTGTTCCCAACATGCCTGCTTTGATTTTAATTATTAATCTGCACCCGGTTTACCTGACAAGTCTGCAGAAAAAGGTTCTGGCAGCAGCGCACATGCAAACGAACATCAGGAAACCTAAAGATGCAGGACGTGGGAACATTAAAACATCAATAATTAATGTTTGTGTTGGTCCTGCGAACACTAAAGATGCTGATTTATATTTGGGAATCTGCAGTTTTATGCTCTTGAAACAAGATTCCAGAGAAAGGACGGGACTCATCTCATCATTTTCACTATTTGTAGAGTGTGTTGTAGTGCTGCCCCCTGCTGACATGATGCTGCCACTGTATAAGATTTTGAAAATATTTTTGGGTGCGAAAACCATTGATATCTATGATAAATAAATTTGCATAATTATTTATCATTACGTTTTACTGGGTCACATACAAACAAAACTGCACTTATTAACATTGCCCTGATTTGAATGTTCTTCGTGTATATTTCAGTAAAACCAGCTCCTCTGGAAATAACTCCGGTGTCGCAGGACTGGCAGGAAGTCCCGCCTCCTGTTCGCTCACCTGTCACTCGCACCTTCACTCGAGGGTGAGTTGGCGTCAACATTTTGCTAAAGCAGGAAGAAATAAATATATTTAGCCATAAATGTGACGTGCTCTTTGAAAGACGTTGAAGAGCTGCAGCTGCGTTTCTCTCTGCTTCCACCTTGTGGTCGTAAATTAGTATTACAGTCTGTTATATCTGCTGTGGATGAATGTGATTGAATACACACATCTTCTGAGAAGTAAATTAGTTTGGGGGTAAAGAAAAATAAAAGCAATGAAGTGTCAAAAAAGTAAAAACAGTTTTGGAAAGAATCCTTAAAAAATTATTTATTTTAGAAATTAATTGTGTTTTTGTGTCTCAGTCCGTCCATTCGTGGGTCATTCACAGCGAGCTCGGTCCAAAGCTCATCCCCATCCTCTGATTCTGATGACCCCGACGACAGCTACGTAACCATGGTGACCTCCAGCCTCAGTCGAAGTGCTGGGGAGCAGGTGAAACACATTTTATCGTCTTTGATCACCGAATGCTTATTTTTACGTCTGGTATTTTGTTAAAATCTGAATGTTTTGGTTTGCAGTCGCTGAGGATGATGCTGCACCGCGGCTCTGAGGGTGGAGTCAGCAGCCCATTGGTACAACGAGCTGAGAAACAGGTGGAGTATCTGGACCTGGACCTCCACACAGGACGATCGACACCAACAAGACAGGTGCTAAAAATAAAATTTTTTATAATTATTAGTTTAAAAAAGTAACTGGATAACTCAAATCTAGGTGATTTATTTCACCTGCTTGGAGTTTGTCCACTAGAGGGCATCAAAGAACCAACTGTGTCTGTAAAGTTCAACTAGGGTGTCAAAAGTGTGGCCCGGGGGCCATTTGCAGCCCTTGGTATGATTCTGTGTGGCCCTTGTTCACAGTTCAAGAATCACACAGATTTCACTGATTTAAAAAAAGGATGTAGAGAAATTCAAAATAATCTTAAAATAGAAAACAAACACAAAAACTATCTTTTAATTACAGAATTATTGCCTTTCATTTTAACTTGATGGTATATAGGACCACAAACATTAAGAAACTTTTACTCAAAAAAAAAAAGAATTTGATGCTATTTATTAAATTAGGCTAAATGAATAAGTACTTTTTTTAAGATGACGGGCTCAGCTAATGCTGTAATTATTTTCACATTTTTCACAACAAAAGAGATGGAACTTTATTTTTAACTTCACAGTTGTGGCTCAAGTTGCAAAGAGTTTGGACACCAGTGCATTAAGCGTAACTCATTAGAGATGTAAATTAATCTTGTTGCAGAATATAAATTAGAACTCCATGTCACGAATCCTGTCTGTGTCTTTAGAAACGCTCCACAGCAGAAGGTGGGCCCAGCAGCAGTGATCACGCTGCAGCGGGTGATGAACGAGCGCGCGGCGACCGCAGGCGGGTGGACTACGTGGTGGTGGATCCCAAACGGACCAAAGCCCTGAAGAACACCCGGGAAGCGTGGCATGATGGGAGGATGTCCACAGAAAAAGAGAAAAGCTAGACATGCTGGGGCAAAAGAACTCCCAGAGGAATTCCTGCTGTTTGGATTAACGTCCTCACCGTCAGACAAACGGACACCAATGTTTGTTTAAAGCAATAAATCACTTCACATCTTGTTTTCTTTCTCCTTAAAGGGGCAGTATCACGTATTTTGTATCAAGTATCTATGTTATCTTCTGTTGTAAAAATTCTACGTATGTGAAGTATGACGTAAAACAAAAAAAAAAAAAACTTTGTAAATTTACGTCTTGAAATTGGGCCTCTGTGTGTTTAAGAAACTCCTGATCTTCCGTTCAGGAAGTCGTCACAGCATGGCTCCTCCATTAACCCTTTAACATCGTTTTCACCAGCATTTCACTGAAACTCTCAGCACAGGTTCTGTTCCACCAGGTGTTTGCTAATTTCTGCTGGCTAGTCTGGAGGAGCTTAGTGGGAAAAAGAGGCAATATGCTTTTGGTCCTTTCAGGGGTTTTGCACAGCTGCATGGTTACCATGGAGATTAGAGGATTTCTCAAACATCCTTGAAAGAATCTGATGACGGAATAATAAAACATGAAGTAAAGCACAAAACATTGATTTTTACATGATACTGCCCCTTTAAAAGTTCAACCAGAATGTAAATCACAAGTAGCTCGTCTGAATTTTTTAGCATCTTTGTGGTAAAAATAATTTATTTTAAATTGTACAATTACACTCAGTGGCCACTTTGTTAGACACACTTCAGTAACGCAATTTGTATCTAATTTTAGAAAAGCATTAATTCTTCATGGCTTAGAGATTTGATCTGTTTTATCAGAACAGCATCATCGTATTGCTGCTGATCCACTTTTATTCTATTTATTCCAAGTTCCTGGTGTACCTAATAAAGTGGCCAGTGAGCGTAAATCTTTGCTTGACTAAAATAATTTACATTAATTACATTTTAGGCAACTTTGATGCTATGTCTCATGGAGGAGTTTTAAGTTTGCTGTTTTTCTGACAAGTTCAAACAAGACAGTTTTTATTTTGTGTTTCTGCTGATTAAAGTTTAGAATAACACAGAAATGAGCATTTTTTGTGTGTTAGAACATGAATAACAAATGTTTCATAAATTAGTGATGACTGCAGGATTTGTGTTTTAAAGATATATTTTGGGTGATGTGAGTTTTATGATTATTTTTGTCTTGAACAGTTGGAATAATCTAAAAAACACTTTCCTGCCGTTTTAAAATCTGCTTTGGTCTTCGCGTCTTTATTTCATCTTACATCCAAGATCATGCGAATGGTCGACCTATTGTTGTTTATTTACTTATTTATTGTTTGCTTAGACCCTTCTTGTCCGTCAGCCTCCTGCTGTGATTAACAAGCTGCTGTGGTTGATCTGATTGTTTGGTGAAGGAGTGAAACAGTTTTTCTACCACAAAATTAATGTTAATATTTAAATATTTAGTATGAAGTCAAATATTTCTATTATTTCTATAAGAAAACACTTTTTGAAACCAGAAAACTCTGGTTTTTTATTTGGAGTGAGTCGAAAACCTCCTCTTAAAAACACTTTTGGACCTTATTATGAAGCAAGATTAGCCACAACAGGACCTGTTACGCAAAATTCACATTTTTGTTCTTCCATTTGGGACTTTATTCCTTCTAAAAACAGCCAAAGCACTTAAAAAAAGACCCCGTCAGTTTTTGGCAATAAGTTAAAGTTTTTTGGTATCTGGAAAATGAGGTGTTTCAAAAACCACACACCAGCAGGCGTTGCCTAACGGTGCGTTCACACCAAACGTGTTTTGAACACCAGGCGTGTCTGGTTTAAGTTCAAAGTATGTGGAGGCGCGTCGAGGGCCCATCGCGGCGCGATTTGAACCGTCAAGAGCGTCCAACGTGTCCGACAAATAGGCCAGCAACGGAAAACAATGGCTAGAGCGATTTTCACGTGTTTGATGCATCCGACTGTGAGCAAAATGTCAGCCGTCTGTCTTCAACATGTAAACACATCAAAATTGAAGCGTTGGACGCGTCAAGTTTGACGTCCGAAATACATTTGGTGTGAACGCACCATGACACCCAGCAACTCCAGTAAAACAGTTTGTTGCCAAGCAACTTCAGTAAAACAGTTCGTTGCCAAGCAACTCCAGTAAAACAGTTTGTTGCCAAGCAACTCCAGTAAAACATTTTGTTGCCAAGCAACTTCAGTAAAACAGTTCGTTGCCAAGCAACTTCAGTAAAACAGTTAATGCCTTATTTTAATACATCAGTAATAATACTTTAGGTGTAGCACTCATAAAGCAAATATTACAAAATATATAAACAAAAATAATTAAAACAAAATGACAAGAAATTAAAAATGTATACCAAAGCAATTAAAATGTGAGACAAAAATTTTAATTAAAGAGATTAAAAAATTAAAGGTAATATTATTAAAGTAAACTTTAACTAATGATTTAAAAGTAGAAAATGAACCATGATGTAATTTTTAGGAGAAATCTTTCCACAAAGTAGCAGACCTGACCATAAATTAACATTAAACTGGATAAAAACTGTTGAAAAGTTTCTCCACGGTGCCAAATATTTTACAGTTAAAATGGTTTATCTGAAAATGAATGCATTTTTTGGAGTGAGATTTGTCGTGACCTTTGGAGCTCACAGCAGATCAGAAAACTACTTTTAAGAAGCTTTATTGTTCTCAGATGGCAGGGTTACAGATTTCATGCTTAGTGGAACAACTCTGACTGTGTTCAGAGTAATTTCACCAGAACTGCAGGTATTAAGATGAGAGCTTTACCCCGCAACGAAACAAAGATGTTATTGAGCAGAAGTGATTTCACGGCCTGTTAATTACTTTTGCAATAACTGTTTTGTTATAAAGAAGCAGCATGAACGTTGAAATGTTTACAGCTGTCAACATGAAATATGACACACACGTCCACATCTCCTCAGTTTTCTCTTTAGAAATGTGTGATCCAAATAATACATAAACAACAGGTTTTTATCTTTTGATTTTGGCTTATTTCACTTAGTTTTGGAGGAATTGATGTCGACACCAGGAGGATGTTGATGAACTCACATTGTAAGATTCACGTTTTTTAATGTCTGTGTTTCAGGGAGCGAATCTGTCTTCATTCCTCGCTCTCAGTCTGACAGAGCCACCATGTTTGACTTCAGCGAGAGCTTCAACACCTACTTTGTGAGTTATCCACTTTAAATGACGCAATCGTTTATTTTGTTGCTCATCTTTAAGTCATGTTCCCTCCTGTTCGTTCTTTCTCCCAGTTTAATAAAGGCATGGTTCCTCTGGGAAGCTTTTGTTCTGAAGATGACGATCTGGATGAAAGTTATGTTCCCATGAGCGCCTCCACCAATGAGCCACCGGTTGCAGCGAGGTGAGTCACTGTTAAAACACTTTGTCGTGTTGGTCAGGTTTTGAAAAACGTTTTCACACCAGTTTATATCAAAGCTCTTCTTACTGCTCAGCATTTAACGGTTTAATTAAAGCAGAAGGATGTAATATGACTTATAACCAGAACAATATGCATCTCCTGTGAAAACGCGAGGTGGACGCCGTTAGCTGAATATTGCAGAAACATTTGAGACTCGCAGAGGAAAAACATTCAGTCTTTGGCGGCATCCATTATTACTTCCGTAAACAGTGCGCCCCCGTGTGACGTCATTAACGTTCGTCTTCTGCGCACATTCGCAATGGGATAAATCAACGTTCACGTATATTCCTAAAATAATCGCTTCTTTTTTCCCAAAAGTGTTCTTGATTAAATATTTAAGTTATTAATAATTATAATTGCCACCTCAATCTTTCCACAATATATTTTAGGCCAAAAAAGCAAAAAATAACCTAAATCCAGTTTAAGCTAAACATCTAAATTTAGTATTGCCACGTGCTGGGTGAATATAGATACAGATTTTAAAGTACTTCTGCGCACTTTAACTTTTCTAACCAGATTACTTTTGAGTAGGGCTGGGAAAAAATATATTGCAACTTCTTTGTTATCACAATAAGACTGCACTCAATGTGTGTATTGTGAAAAGGGACATTTAAAAAGATTGTCATGCTCAATGTTTAACATTAACATTTTTCAACAGCTATTATAAAGAAATAACAGAAAACTTTAATCTGAATTTTAAATATCTAGATTGAGAGACCACAGTCAGCCCAATACGGATAACTGGGAAACCTCAAGGTTGTGTTCTCGGCCCACTGCTTCTCACACAGTAGTGAATTCACAGATAAGGCCTGGAAATTTACTTTATGGGTGATTTCACAGTTGAGGGGCTCATTTATTGGAATGAAGACTCAATGAACAGGGAGGAGATTGAACTGTAAGACTATATATGACAATAATAAACCATATATATATATGCAGAGAGAGAGGCCAGATGAGAAGCTTGCAGTACTGTTTATCAAAGAAAGTTTATTAATACATTTTTATTAAATTAAAAAAACACGCCGACTCCTAACAACTTTGTAAAACAACTTCAGTTGCTCAGTTCAATACTCCCGTCCCTCACTTCTCATCATGGCTCCTCGAACCATTAAGTGACGCCGTTGCAGAGGGGCAATAGTTTGGCTCAAGCAGACATGATCTGACCGTTTCCATAGCAACAAGAAGAAACAAGACATTCCCCCAGTGACCTCATTGTAGTTATGACCTCATCTATGACATGCGGTTCTAGATCAAAGAACATCTGAGGTTATGAATGCTTGTGTTCCAAGACCTCAGTTCATATCCAAGCAGCTCTTCGAACCTCAACATTGTTTTTCGCAAGGATTTTCAGGATGGCAGAGATTTTGGTCAACGTGTGTTTCCCCCTTGGTTTTGGCCTTGGATATTTAGTAACCACCAGTATGAAGAAAGTTTTTGACAAACTACTTCCTGGAAGCGGTTTAGAACAACGTAGTGCTCAAGATGAGAGCACTTCCTCCGAATACGATGCATTTGATGCATTTCTCTACAATCCTTCTCCAACTGAGAAGCAAACCTCCCCGGCTGGGGAGGTAGAGAAAAGTAGCACTGAAGACGAAAGCAATTTTCCTCAATACGATGCTTTTGATGCATTTCTCTTCCTTCCATCTCCAACAGAGAAGCAAACCTCCCCGGCTGGGGAGGTAGAGAAAAGTTGCTCTCAGGATGAGGGCACTTTTTCTGGATATGATGCATCTGTCTTCAAGCCTTATCCAACAGAGAAGCAAACCTCCCCGGCTGGGGAGGTAGAGAAAAGTTGCTCTCAGGATGAGAGCACTTTTTCTGGATATGATGCATCTGTCTTCGCCCCTTGTCCAACAGAGAAGCAAACCTCCCCGGCTGGGGAGGTAGAGAAAAGTTGCTCTCAGGATGAGGGCACTTTTTCTGGATATGATGCATCTGTCTTCAAGCCTTATCCAACAGAGAAGCAAACCTCCCCGGCTGGGGAGGTAGAGAAAAGTTGCTCTCAGGATGAGAGCACTTTTTCTGGATATGATGCATCTGTCTTCGCCCCTTATCCAACAGAGAAGCAAACCTCCCCGGCTGGGGAGGTAGAGAAAAGTTGCTCTCAGGATGAGGGCACTTTTCCTGAATATGATGCATCTGTCTTCAAGCCTTATCCAACAGAGAAGCAAACCTCCCCGGCTGGGGATGTTTGCTTTGTAGATAAGCAGCTTCTCTCAGAAACAACAGATGTTTTAAATAACCAAGTCAGCAAAAGCAAAGAAGGCAGCATTGACAATATTTGTAAGTTTTCCAACCTTTGCAAAAATGGTTGGATTAACGCCAGTTTTCAAGGCATATTGAATTTGAATTTAACCAGAAAGGTCCTTTTTCAAAATCCCAAGAAGTTTTCTAAGGCATCATCAGCCACACCATTATGTGCCAGTCTCATCTCGACAGCCGTTCACAATCCGGGAAAATATTTTACCCCACTGGAAATGGCCCGAGTTCAGATGGAGCTGAGAGAAAATGAACTGTGGTCTGACTTGGGTAAGGACTATAACATTTCATACTTATTGGAAGTTATTTTAACCTGGCTAAATTCAAGTGATAGAAACATGAAAATGCTAATGGCAGGAGAGAAGACCTGCATGAAGTGCAAGAGAGATCTTATTGGACTCTTGAAGAGCAGCCCCCTCGTTGCTCTGCCTTCACTACGTGCAGAGAGCTTCACTTCTCTGTTTAAGTGTTGGTTGGATTTTTGTGGGGAAACTCGCTGTTCAGTCTGCAAAAGGGTATTTTACAGAAAAAACTTTCTAGGCAATAATGAAGCGATTGTCCTTTTCCGGCAACTGTCGGCCAGGGCTTGGAATCCAATACTGGCTCCAAGTGCAACGCTTGACGTCCCCGGAAAAGGTGGAAATCAGACATACCATCTTTCTTCCATCATCTGCAGTAATTCGAAGCTGACACACTTCTACACCTTCCTGATCCGGGGACAACAGATATTCATGGTTGATGATGACCTTGTAATGACTCCAGGTGACGACTGCAAGAAAGTAATTTCTGAAACGGGATTTGTTTACATTTATGAGAAGAAAACAGCAAGTGTAACGTCTTACCCTGCTCTCCCTCTCCAAAGCAGAGGGAGAGCAGAATCATCAGAAGATGTCGCTGAAATCAAGGCAGAAACCGTTTCTGAGTCTGTGGAGATTATTTTAAAAGAGAGAGAAAAACTGTTTAATAACCAAAACTATATATCTATTTGTGTAAATATATGTAAGAATATATCTAAGTGGGAGATATTATTGTTAATTTTGTGCTTATTTTGCCTGCTGCTGGTTATTTTTTGGATTTGTGATTTTTCATTCTTATATTTTTTTCTAATTTGTGTCTGTGGATTGACTTATGTGTTGGCAGTACCATGCCAAGAATTGGATGCTTTGCTTCAAATTTAATGACAACTGGAGGAAGGTATTCACCAGATGTCATTAAATTTCCTGATTCAGTTTAAAAATACTTTATTGATCCCAAAGAAAATTGAATATTCATCAGGATTCTTCAAAGAGCCATTGAGAACAAGACAATCCAAGACAATCGGATGAAGAGGATGATCAGGATCGTCCCTAATTTTCTTGATCCTATGAAGAATCCTTCTCTGCATGACCATCTCCAGAGGTTCCCCAGAACAGAACCAGAACAGAACCAGTCTTCTTTACCAGGCTGTTGAGCATTTTTAGGTCCCTGGCGCTGATGCTGCTGCCCCAACAGATGGCGCTCTCAACAACAGATTATAGAAGATCTGCAGCATCTTGAAGGACCTTCACTTCCTCCAGGACTCCAGTCTGCTCTGTTCCTTCTCATAGACGCTTCCCTGTTGCGTCTCCAGTCCCGTCTGTGGTCCAGATGAACATTGAGGTGGTTATATTCCTCAACCACCTTCACTTCTACTCCCATGATGGAAACAAACTTTGATCTAATCCTGTTCCTCCTGAAATCAACAATCATCTCCTTTGTTTGTTTCAGGAACTTTCTCAGGCTTCCTCCATCAGTCCAAAAAGATTTTGTGCAAATTTGATAATGAATTGGCTAAGGAAGAAAATTTTAACTTGTTTATAACAATGATAATAAATAATAATAATAATAATAATAATAATAATAATAATATACATATATACGTATGTATATATATATACATATATATACGTATGTATATATATATACATATATATACGTATGTATATATATATACATATATATACGTATGTATATATATATACATATATATACGTATGTATATATATATATATATATATATATATATATACATACGTATATATATATATATATATACGTATATATATATATATAAATATATATATATATATATATATATATATATATATACACATATATATACATATATATACACATATATATATATATATATATACATACACATATATATATATACATATATATATATACACACATATATATATACATACACATATATATATATATATACATATATATATATACACACATATATATATATATATATACACATATATATGTGTATATATATATATATATATATATAATAAAAAATAATAATTCCTTCTCACTCAGGTGGTGATTCTTCTTCCTCTTAGCTCGGGTCCTCTACCAGAGGCCTGGGAGCTTGAGGGTTCTGCGCAGTATCTTGGCTGTGCCTAGGACTGCACATTTCTGGACTGAGATGTCTGATGTTGTTCCTGGAATCTGTTGTAGCCACTGTTCCAGTTTGGGAGTGACTGCCCCGAGGGTCCGGATGACCACAGGCACCACTGTGGTCTTCACCTTCCAGGCCCTCTCCAGTTCCTATATATATATATATATACAGTTGTGTTCGAAATAATAGCAGTGCCTTTAGAAAAATGAGTAAATGTCAAAATTCTTCAAAGAAATTGTACTTTAATGAACACAGATACATTGGGGACACAGTACATTCTATTCCAAAGCAAAACAATTGCGCAAAGTCATCAAAACTTAAATAATAATAATAATATTTCAAATAAAGTAAGAAATGGCATGTTCAAAAGAATAGCAGTGTTGCCATCTTTCCTTGGAAACTCAAAAATGTACTGTACAAACAAAGAAATTCTTGATAAGTGAACCTAGCTGAGTATCCTAAACTAATATTTTGTTGCAAAACCACGGTTTCCGATGACTGCTTCACATCTGTGGTGCATGGAGTCAACCAACTTCTGGCATCGTTCCACAGGTATTGCAGCCCAGGATAATTGCACTGTATTCCACAATTCCTCAGCGTTTCTTGGTTTTGCCTCATGCACTGCACTTTTTATGTCAGCCCACAAGTTTTCAATGGGATTAAGGTCCGGGGATTGTGCTGGCCACTCCATCAGTTGAATCTTGTTCATCTGGAACCATGCTTTTGCTCGCTTGCTGGTGTGTTTGGGGTCATTATCCTGTTGAAAGGTCCACCTCAAAGGCATTTCCTCCTCAGCATATGGCAGCATGACCTCTTCCAGGATCCTGATGTACTGGAACTGATCCATGATCCCTTGTATGCGGTGAATCGGACCAACACCATAGTATGAAAAACATCCCCATATCATGATGCTTGCACCACCATGCTTAATGGTCTTCAGTGAGTACTGTGGCTTGAATTCTGTGTTTGCAGGGCGTCTGACATACTGCCTGTGACCCTTAGACCCAAAAAGAACAATCTTGCTTTCATCTGTCCACAAGATATTATGCCATTTCTTTTCAGGCCAGTCAATGTGCTCTTTGGCAAATTGTAAACGCTTCTGCACATGTCTTTTTCTCAGCAGTGGGACTTTGCGGGGGCTTCTTGCTGGAAGGTTAACCTCAGTAAGACGTCTTCTGATTGTCACAGTACTCACTGTCAACTGAAGGTCTTGCTTGATCCTCTTGGATCCCATCATTGGCTGAGTCTTCGCCAGTTTGGCTATTCTTCTGTCCATTCGAGGGGTTGTCTTTCTTTTTCTTCCTCGTTTTTCAGTTTTTTGCTCCCATTTCAGGGCATTTGAGATCATTTTAGCTGAACAGCCAATGATTTTCTGCACCTCTTTGTATGTTTTCCCTTCTTTAATCAATTTTTTTATTAGGAAACTCATCTTCAGAACAGTGTCTTGAACGACCCATTTTCATTGTTTTTTCAGGAGAAATGCACAGCCAGCATGCCAGTTGTCTTGATCCTTAAATACGGATCACCTGTTAACACCCTTTTTTCCCAGAATACCCTCTCTAATTGAACTCACCACTGCTATTTTTTTGAACACACCCTTTTCAGTTAATCATTCAATTTCACAGAATCCACAGTATGCATGGCTGTCCTGTTGGGTTTGTTGGTTTTCTATACCTTTATTTTACCCCCCAGAAACTTATCTGGGGTATAGAGTTTGAAATGTTAATAAAACCAGTGATTTTCTTGCTGCTGTTGAGGCACTGCTATTATTTCGAACACAACTGTATATACATACATATACACATATATATATATATATATATATATATATATATATATATATATATATATATATATATATATATATATATATATATATATATATATATATATATATATATATATATATATACATATGTTCATCAATCTTTCAGTACAAAATGTTGCCGTGCTGCCCGGGTCAAGGAAAGCATAGGTCTGAATATATTTGTCCCCGTTTGCCACCTTAACTCGGACGGGAACAATTGAAAGTGCACATTCTCTCCCGGCCCTGGTTGCATCACCTGCTGAAACAAGAGCACTGCTTATGGGAGTTACTTCAGTCTCAATTTGACTGTCCTGCTGCACAAGTTTTGCACTTTTAATATGAAGTACTGTTGGATGTCTCATTCGACAAACTTGACACATTAATCTCCTCTTACAATTTTTGCTTAAATGACCTTTTAGTAGGCAACCAAAGCAATATCCATGACTTCTCAAAAATTCAACTTTAGTATCATGTGACTCTGTTTTAAAACGCGAACAGTCAGTTAAGTTGTGTTTTCCCTCACAAAATCCACAATGATGGATGATGGGACTGGGTATCGTTTCAGGAGGTGGTGGAGGCAAAACTGATTGCTTTATAGCACATCCTGTTTTCTCTGTAGATATTGATGTTGCAAAGCTGCTGTTTTTACCCCTTAAAAAATAGTTTAAAAAAGTAACTGGATAACTCAAATCTAGGTGATTTATTTCACCTGCTTGGAGTTTGTCCACTAGAGGGCATCAAAGAACCAACTGTGTCTGTAAAGTTCAACTAGGGTGTCAAAAGTGTGGCCCGGGGGCCATTTGCAGCCCTTGGTATGATTCTGTGTGGCCCTTGTTCACAGTTCAAGAATCACACAGATTTCACTGATTTAAAAAAAGGATGTAGAGAAATTCAAAATAATCTTAAAATAGAAAACAAACTCAAAAACTATCTTTTAATTACAGAATTATTGCCTTTCATTTTAACTTGATGGTATATAGCACCAAAAACATTAAGAAACTTTTACTGAAAAAAAAAAAAAAAGAATTTGATGCTATTTATTAAATTAGGCTAAATGAATAAGTACTTTTTTTAAGATGACGGTCTCAGCTAATGCTGTAATTATTTTCACATTTTTCACAACAAAAGAGATGGAACTTTATTTTTAACTTCACAGTTGTAGCTCAAGTTGCAAAGAGTTTGGACACCAGTGCATTAAGCGTAACTCATTAGAGATGTAAATTAATCTTGTTGCAGAATATAAATTAGAACTCCATGTCATGAATCCTGTCTGTGTCTTTAGAAACGCTCCACAGCAGAAGGTGGGCCCAGCAGCAGTGATCACGCTGCAGCGGGTGATGAACGAGCGCGCGGCGACCGCAGGCGGGTGGACTACGTGGTGGTGGATCCCAAACGGACCAAAGCCCTGAAGAACACCCGGGAAGCGTGGCATGATGGGAGGATGTCCACAGAAAAAGAGAAAAGCTAGACATGCTGGGGCAAAAGAACTCCCAGAGGAGTTCCTGCTGTTTGGATTAACATCCTCACCGTCAGACAAACAGACACCAATGTTTGTTTAAAGCAATAAATCACTTCACATCTTGTTTCCTTTCTCCTTAAAGGGGCAGTATCACGTATTTTGTATCAAGTAACTATGTTACCTTCTGTTGTAAAAATTCTGCGTATGTGAAGTATGACGTAAAAAATTAAATAAAACTTTGTAAATTTACACCTTGAAATTGGGCCTCTGTGTGTTTAAGAAACTCCTGCTCTTTCGTTCAGGAAGTCGTCACAGCATGGTTCCTCCATTAACCCTTTAACATCGTTTTCACCAGCATTTCACTGAAACTCTCAGCACTGGTTCTGTTCCACCAGGTGTTTGCTAATTTCTGCTGGCTAGTCTGGAGGAGCTTAGTGGGAAAAAGAGGCAATGTGCTTTTGGTCCTTTCAGGGGTTTTGCACAGCTGCATGGTTACCATGGAGATTAGAGGATTTCTCAAACATCCTTGAAAGAATCTGATGAGGGAATAATAAAACATGAAGTAAAGCACAAAACATTGATTTTTACATGATACTGCCCCTTTAAAAGTTCAACCAGAATGTAAATCACAAGTAGCTCGTCTGAATTTTTTTAGCATCTTTGTGGTAAAAATAATTTATTTTAAATTGTACAATTACTCAGTGGCCACTTTGTTAGACACACCTCATTAACGCAATTTGTATCTAATTTTAGAAAAGCATTAATTCTTCATGGCTTAGAGATTTGATCTGTTTTATCAGAACAGCATCATCGTATTGCTGCTGATCCACTTTTATTCTATTTATTCCAAGTTCCTGGTGTACCTGATAAAGTGGCCAGTGAACGTAAATCCTTGCTTGTCTAAAATAATTTACATTAATTATATTTTAGGCAACTTTGATGCTATGTCTCATGGAGGGAGTTTGCATAAGTTTGCTGTTTTTCTGACAAGTTCAAACAAGACGCTGATTTTATTTTGTGTTTCTGCTGATTAAAGTTTAGAAGAAAACAGAAATTAGCATTTTTTTTGTGTTAGAACATGAATAACAAATGTTTCATAAATTAGTGATGACTGCAGGATTTGTGTTTTAAAGATATATTTTGGGTGATGTGAGTTTTATGATTATTTTGTCTTGAACAGTTGGAATAATCTAAAAAACACTTTCCTGCCGTTTTAAAATCTGCTTTGGTCTTCGCGTCTTATTTTAAATCTTACATTTGATTTAGCATTTTGACATTTTTTCAAAGAGAAGTGTAAGAAAAAAAGTAACATTGCTGCCCTGGAAACAGTCCTTTTCCAGATTTAATATTCAAAATAAACCTGTAACAGTTGAGCAGTTTAATTTAGTTAAATATGACACAAACATTACCTGCAGCAAACAAGTGAAATAAAAATGAAATACCTGCAGGCATTTAAGTGAAATAAATGTTAAAATCAATAGTGTCAAAACAAATAATGTTATATTTGATAAATGTTGGCTTAGATACATTATTAACTATTAAAACCGTAAATATGGACAAGATAATTCAGGCTATTTTACATTAATTATAATCATCAGAATCATGTTTGTTCCAGCCTGAAAAAAGAAAAATAAGGGACAAAGCTGATGTTGGCATCTCTTAAGATTTATACACTTCTCATTTTACTTTTGTTTATATTGTTAACAAAACCCAGAAGTAAAAAAACAACAACATAGTTTTAGCGAAACATCTCTTTAAGCAATTTCAAAATCTAAAAACAATTATCTGAAAGAAGCCACCACCATCAGCAGAAATAATAAAATCCAGAAAAATATAATAAAAAAATATTGAAAACAAAGAAGCTGTGAAATGTAAATTCTGTGACTTTATAGTGTTAAATGTGGATATAATATGCAACTGCTGAATATTGTGATTAGAAAAATAAAATAAAATATATAACCTCTTTGTTTTATTTTTTATTTCTTTACTAATTTAAACTCTTTTTCAATCTTTTTCACCTTTAAGATTTCTTTGGTGTTCCTAACACCTTCAGATGATCTTTTTCTTCATTTGATTTTAGCTAACGTTGACTTTCAGGCTCTTCTGGTGCCTGAATCAAACTTCATTCATGGACCTTCCCATGCACTTCGCAGCAAAATGCTTTCGCCCGATGAGGAAAACAGCAGATCCACGCACCCTCTACCTCACTATAGAAGATCACTGATGCCTAAATTGTTCTTACAAGGCTGGGTAAGTCGGGCATTCATCGTTTTGTAGATTAGTTTTGAAATCAGTGGGTGATTCCTGTGGTTTGTTGGCAAATGTCTGAGTGTGCCCAGGCCTGATACACTGTACTTGGTGCTAGAGTGGCTAACACGAGGAACAATTTAGTCCAAAGGCTTTTCTGCTAAAATAAAATCTTTAGTGTATGTCAGATAAAGTACACATTGCATATCAATCTGTTTAGCTAATGTAAGACTGTGTAACAGACAGGCTTCAAGGTGTAGAAGTTGTATCAGTGCTGCTATTATTCTGTACTTAGCTAACGAGAAGCGTGTGTTTGAGACGGCTACACACGTTGCAGCCGCTCTACCACGTAAAAAGGGCATCAGCCAATGAAAAGCGGCCCCTGAGATAAGGTCCATTGTGTTAGGCATCCAATATGGCAGTGGGTTTCTACACATAAAAAATAACTGAAAACAATTACAGTATGCAGAATATATTGGAGAGAATAATCTTTCTTCATGGCGATCAAGTTTAAAAAAAATAAAAGTTTTCATGTAGAAAGATATACACATTGATTTTCTTTACAAATTAATATTAAGATTATGTGTAAGTTTTAGTTGTATTTTAAGAAAACCAAAGAAAATGTTTGAAAATAAAAATAGATAATTTTAGCTTGTTTAAATTATTCTTCCTTGCTACTTACTGAGTAGCATTTAAATATTTGTACAGTTAAAGGTTTTCAAGAGAACTAATCTTTCATCAAAGGTCAACATTAAAATATATGGATTGTGTCAGTAGGGCAGATTTAGGGTGCCTCTAATCCAGAACAGCTGATTCAGATGATTGCATGACCTCATCAGAAGTCTGTTAATCACCCACAGATTCAATCCAGGTGTGTGATAGAAGAGAAAAACCTAAAACATGCAGAGCAGGGGGCCTGAGAAGATATAAAGGAAAAATTAATTTCTGAATTACATCTCCGTCCTGTTGATGGTGGTAATACACAAAGTCTGTAAACTGCCAGAAAACTCTATAGAATTAGAAGAAAGGGGCCTGAGGACCAGAACTGAGAAGCTCTGCATTAGGGTGAGTTTTATGAGTTACAGTGACTATGACGCCTAAGATTTTTGGATTTGAGAAAGTTTTATTGTTGCTTCAGCCATGAGGACAAGAACGTCTGTGCATACTTTTGCAGAGCCACGAGGATTACCGATAAGTGTTATATAGCACCCTCTCTACGTGATGCTGCTATAAATTCAACAGAGATGAGAGGAGATGTCAATTGACGCGTCTCTGGTGATAAACGGCCAAAACGCCTGTCGACCCAGCCGTACACCACTGAAGAGCAAGTTCTGAAATTCTCTTCAGCTTAGATACGACTGAACACAGAGGTAACTCTGCCGCTCTGGTGCAGCGTTATTAAACCAGGCCAAATAAAAGAGTGTAGCCTAAAATAAACACTTTTTTTATTTATTGTCCATTAATTAGAAGAAGCACGCTCCGTTTAAATCCTGTTAACTTTCGTTACCGCTCTTAGCCTCTCTCTGGTACTTTACCTTTCAGTCTGCTAGACACACAAACAAGCAGGGAATAAAAACGTGACGTCACTCCTGGAAATTAGCTACCGGAAACGTAAGTACTGTCCAATCCTCTTTATTCGCTTAACACCCCGTTACGTTCAAAAAGAGGAAATCGTCGAACTTTCTTTGCATAGTCAAAACCCACATGTAGCTTCAGACAGGGACAGTTCTGGTCATCAAAGAGCCAGACCCAATGAGTAAGGAGGCTCGTCAGTCAGCAGCATTGGGCTGAACCCGCCGCAAAGAAGCCCAAACCTCCACCAAAACCGCCGCAGAACCCCAAGGAAGTGTTTCCATGCAAGAAATGTAGCAGGTGAGGTAAATTTTCAATCTGTTTTAGAAGTTTGTTAGATTTGCTGCTAAAAGGTTCAACCATCATGTCAGTTCGCCAGAGACGAACCACATCATCCTCAAAATCCAGGTTGCTCACTTTCCCACAGTTGAGGACAGGATACACTGGACACTGGGCAGCATATCTGGAACCACTGGATCCGTGCGTTAAACTAATAGGGCCATATGAATTAAACGGAACGCCTAGCCTTGAAACACAGACCTAAAGCATTGAAAAAGCTCAAATTGAAAGCAAGCCAACTTGGCACTAAAAACAGAGTACCTAACCTGTCAACAACACTCCACTTAAAAGATGACCATATTAAACTTTTGACAAAAGATCTTACTTTAGTCCCAACAACCACCAGGATCCCAAATGTCAGGGAACTTCTCAATTTTCAAATAAACCACTACCACCGCAAAATCAAATTAGCCTATTTCTTCAGCAACAAGGAACAGTTCTCCTTATTGTCCCCCTCCCAGTGGGAACTACCGGCGGACAAGGGCCACCCCCTCATCCTTGAACTCATTGAACAGGAGGATCCCCATAGAGCCAGAGATGACCTACCTCACCCAGGGGGAGGAGAACGCACTAAAGGAAATCCAAAACCTCCACTCCATCATCAAACCAGCAGACAAAGGCTCCACCATAGTGATCATGGACAAAACAGACTATGACTGGGAGGCCATGAGACAACTCCAAGATGAGGAATATTACAAACCTCTGGAGGAACCCATCTACCCAGAAACACAAACCATGATTAAGTTCTGTGACTGCTTAAACAACTGAGAGGAAATGCATATGCATAAGCAGCTCCTCTTTCTAATGGGTACCAATCCGCCCAGGCCTAGGTATTTCTACCTCCTTCCGAAGATCCACAAGGAACACTCTGAGTGGACCAAATCCGAAGGGCAGACCCATCGTCTCCGATTGCAGCAGTGAGAGTCCTACGGCTCGGCTTTCTTCCTTGACCACTACTTGAATCCCCTCTCCAACAAACACCCCAGCTACATCAAGGACACAGGGGACTTTTTACAGAAAATTGCCACACACTGAGACCCCAACCTTAAGAGAGGTTGAGAAGCCTCCTCTTCACCATGGATGTCAAAAGCTTGTACACCAACACTGAAATGGACAGAGGACTGGAATGCTTCCAGGAGAACCTGGACCCGACCAGACATCATTCTGGAACTCTTGAAAATCAAACTTGAAAGAAACAACTTCATGTTTGGCAACAAACTGTTCTTGCAAACCAAAGGTACAGCAATGGGAAAAGGGTTTTCACAACGCTTTTGCAGCAGCAACAAGGGATGATGTATGCAGAAAGTTCTGTGACGTTTTAACGTGGCACTGAACGCTCCGTCTAAAACGGACCAAAGGTTAAAGCCTTGGAAAAAAAGTTCAGTTCCTACAAGAGCAAACCGATTTTGAGCAAAGCTCAGTTGTCAGCAGCTCATCAGGAATTGGAGATGTTGCAGTGTTCAGCAGCATTTATTGCTGATGGCAGGTATGTGAATGGTATATAATGTTGGTTACAGGTTTTATTTATATCTTGTATGAAAATTCACAGTTGATCTAATGGTTTTTATCATATAGTGCTTCCAGTTTGTATCAAGCTGAGTCTCAAATGCAGAGCCTGTTCCTGGTGAACTTGATGACATCATCATCTACCAGTTTGATGGAGACTTCATACCTGTGGAAATTTCATCCACAAGCAGAACTCGCTTAAGTCCCGCTTCAGATGATGAAGGAAGCACCAGTGCAGCTTCAAATGAAAACGTGTCTATCACTATATATATATATATATATTTATATACTACATAGGAGCAATCTTGTTCATTTTGTTTAGCTATGTTAAATTTTTATTTTGATACTGTTTGAAATTGTTCAAATTAAAGGAGAGTCTGTTTTTGAATGGACTCATTTTAATATTTTTGTAACATGATGACACAAGACGACCTCGAGGGTGGAAGGTAATTCTGTATGAAGTTGAGTTAAAGTTTGAGGGAAGGACAGTCACAGACTGACGGATTGAGTTTTGCATGATGTCACAACTCTGTTGTGGTTTTGACAGAGCTGAGTTGGAAGACGAGACTTGATTTATTTGTTGGTTTATATTTTTACTGTCAGTCATGTAATTTGCATATTAAACAGAACAATGACCTTGTGGATTTAAGCTGCCTATATGACCTACTCTGCAGTGGCCTGACGCTGTATGTCAGGTTATGTAAGAAACCATCCAGAAAGAATTTGGAGTAGAGATGGTTTTTTCACAGTGTGAAGCGTGTGCTACGAAATTGTATTGCTGTCCCACAGAAAATAATTTTTTCGAGCACGATTACGTTTGTGATGCTTATCTTATTAAAACGTCACGTTCTTATGTAAAACGTCACGTTTTTACGTAAAACGTGATAATTATCACGTTCTTATAAGATAATTACATTTTTTAGAAGATAACTACCATGTTTTAGAAGCTATCACGTCTTTACAAGATCCCTACCACGTTTTTACGTAAAACGTGGTATCATGTTTTTACAAGGTACGCATCATGTTTTTAGAAGATCACTATCAGGCTTTTACAAGATAACTCATGTTTGTACAACTATCATGTTTTTACAAGATCCAAATCACATTATAACACAATAGCGCTAGAAAAAAAAAGTTTCTGCATGATAGCAATGCACTTCTGTTGTTTGCTGAGGTGGATTGGATATATGTGGATGTGAGGTGTCCAGTGCACATGGACAGTTTCTCCCTAACATTTTGAGTATTTTGCAGTGGGAGGAGGCATAGAAGATGGAGCAGGGTACATTGCCTGATCTGTGGATGCCTTCCTCACATGCAGACCCAATGCCACGACTACTGAAAATATTTATATTAACTAGCAGAGCAGTTAACCTAAATATTTTTACGTTAACTAGCAGAGCAGTTAACCTAAATATTTTTACGTTAACTGCTAATGTGAATGCAGGGCATTCAGTTTGCCTTCTGCTTTTGGAAAGTTCTCCAATCCGCTTGCATTCACTTTACCTTCTAACCGTTTCAGACTTTCACTTCAGTGGGTTTGGAATTTTAAAAAAAAGTATTTGCTTTGTTTACTAAAGATGTTATGGGAGTTTGTTAAAATACAGCTCTGTATTATGACCAAAATATAAACTACTGGGCACCCGGCAGTAGCCTCAGGCTAGCTATTCTAATATCTGCTGCTGATATAAATAATTATAAGCCTGGAATAGTTATGAAACGTTGGTGATGTTACCACCAGTGGTAGTGTTTGCTATTTGGATGCATTGTTGTAAAATCTGCTTATTGTAGCCTTACCCTAATAGCAGCTAACGATAAGCGACTGTGGACTCATGTTTTTAATAAAGTGGCTTGAAAATGTAACGAGGCTGCAGTTTTTTCGGTTTTTCTTTTGAACGTAAAGTTGCTTATTTGGTCTTGGAAATAAGCAGAGATGCACATTTTTCTGACATCAGGTGGTTTTAGTTCCATATTTTCCTGGGTGATTTGTCCCCCTTCGTTTTTATTACCGTTTGCTGTCAATGATGTCGAGCTTCGTGTTGCGCCACGTGGAAACAGCCGTGAACGAACATGTACAGCTAAGTAAAATTATAATCATTATTTCGCCATCTTGAGTTGTGGAGCAGTATTCAACGGCTGTCGTCGTTGTACGTCGTGTGGTTTCTTTCTTAATACTTTAATCCATACTAAATATGTCGAGCAAAAAAAGAAGAAAATGAACAGATTTTGCTGTGAAGATGACATGAGAGCCACGCCTGTCTGAACTGGTCTCTCAAAAACAACAGCAGAAATCAGGTATGTAATTTGGTCAATTTTTTATTCTGGCCCTCAAAAAAGTACTTTGTGGATTCAAAACAACAAAAAACAAAGTAAATTTAAAATAATAATAATTAAAAAAAAATTAAATTCTTTAAAAAAATCCAAACTTATTTTTAATTGGTAAAAAAATATTTTTGGGGGTTAAAATTCTTTTATGAGGCCGAAATATTTTTACTGAGATGTTTTTTGTTTTTGGACTGTTGTGATCATTAAGCGATTTTAATTTTCAATCTCCCTTGAGACTGAAATAAAATGAATTGGTGGTTTGTTGGGGTGGTGAGGATTAGATGAATGAATCTCAGAAAAATACTGCAGCACAGGTGAGCAGTAAAGCAAAGAGCTCAAGACACTGGGAGCAACTGGTAAGGCAGAACACAGGAACTGGGAAAGTGACATCAGACACACAGACACAGGTGGGATTAAACACACACAGGAGTAATCAGGATAACGAGGGACGGCTGGAGAAAGTTAAGGGCAAACCGTGACAACACAGAGACTAGATTTTAGTGGCACACAAAAAATCTAATCCTTACATATTTATTTTAGGGTTTCCCCCAGAAAACGTTGCAAGTTTATTGACGAAATCTGACTTGATGTTGTTTTTATTGTTGATTCTATGTTGCATTGTATTTTTGTGTTTGATTTGATGTAAAGCACTTTGAAATGCCTTGCTGCTGAAATGTGCTATACAAATAAAGTTTGATTTGATTTGATTTGATTTGATAAGCCCAGTGGTCGGGAAACTGAGGCTTAAAAGATTAAAAGATGTTAAGTTGACAGGAAATATAAAATATTACAGGGTAATTATGTTACTGGAAGACATTGCTGACAAGCAACCAATAAGAAAAATAAAATGAAATTAAATTTCAATTATTTGCACTTCTGTTAAATCCAAATAAAGTCATCAGTTAGTTGATCTGGAAACACGATGTGATGCTGATAACATTTAGAACCGACCCAAGGAATAAATGGACTAAGAGAATATCAACGCTGTTAAATTTGATTTAATGGCTTCAGCAGAGATGAATTACAAGATTTTAAATTGTTTAACATTTAAATGTAAGATTTTAAGGAGCTGTCAAGTCTACTTTGTAAATGTTTTGGTGTTAGTAGAGTTTGTCCAAGAGTTACTCTAATAGAGTCACATTCTGTTTATGTAACTCTGGGTGTTTAATATTGGTAGTTAAAATTCAGTGTTAAGACAAAGTGTTTTCGTATCAAATCTAGAGGTGATAAAATGGAGTCAGTAACTCTTGACTAATTAACTCTGAACTCCTACAGCGGCTGTAACACTAAATCACAGGTTTCAGCGAAGTCATTTCAGAACAATCTCCTTTCCACATGTCGAAGTTGTTCAAGTAGTTTTTTTTCTGAGATGGTTTATGTAACTATTTTGAGTTGAGACCAACCTGCATGATAGACGTCACGTTCGCCACATTGCTCGGGGTTAGCATGTTTAGCTTAGCACAGCAAATGTTTGCGGACTATAAGTGTTGGAGAAAAAAATGTAGCAGGTGAACATTCAGTGCACCTGTGAACAACTGTAAGCTCAACGTGAACGTTGAGCCAACGCGTTGGATTTAAGATTGATTCCTACCTTGAGAAATTCTTCAATGAAACATGGATCCTCATCCTCACAGGTTGATATAAATGTCCATACAGGTGAGTTTATATGAGCGATTCGTGCTGAGGTAAACTTCAAAGATCAAGACATGACGGCGCTCACAGCATCCAACGTGCAGCGGTCTGATTTTTGCACTCTCCCAATGCATCAACTATAACAATATAAACCCATCTTTCTTTTAGGAATAATTCTGCCCTGCCAGTGAAATGCTCACTGCAGGAGACGCTAAGGAGAACCAAAACTGATATAATTAAAAATAAAATCAGAAATCTGTTTGTTTTTCCTTTTCCTTACATATGTGTTGGTTTTTTATTTTTCCTTATACATGCCTTTTTGTAAAAAAAAAAAAAATTCTATATTTAGTTTTGCTTTTTTCTTAGACTTGCATTTTCAGGTTTTGTGAGTTTTAGAAAATGTTTAAGTCTTTAAAAAAACTGCTTCATTTGTGTGGAAGAATTACAATAGGCTTGCTGTGCTGCTCTGGCCTAATTCTTGAAAAAAGTCCACAGATTTGATTAAGACAAGACAAATTGGCAGAGTTTTTTCAATTCCAATAAATGTTTGGGGTAAAATCTTCACAATTAACAGAAAAATGTTTATCCAGGATGATAGTTTCCACTCCGCAGTCACAATGAAAGTGTCTTCCTACTGAAAACTTTCTTTCACGTCCACAGAGCTCAGAACTATGAAGACTACGTTGCTTTTCAGGAAGGAAGAAAATGTTTTGGGGACTCAGGTGAGAGAAAAGTAACAGAATCAGACGGGATGTAAAGTTCATCCACAGTGAGTTTAATATTCCTTACATTGTTGTAAGACGTGTCAGGGTTTTTTTTTCAGTTGTTTTTTATTTTACGCAGCAGATAAACAGGTTGGACTAGGAAAGTTCCCACTGTGCAAGTAGGAAAACTATTTTAAAAATATATTATTAGATTTAGGTTATATTTTTAACACTTTACTGTGCATGAAGCAGCTTTTCTGCTTTCTACTGAATTTATTCCTAAATAAGTTCATTTTGCACTTGAATCCAGCTCTTAGCAAGCAAACCTAATATTCATTTTTATATGTTGAATTTTTTAGTTTGTTTTGCCTTGAAGAACTCTTTATTTTCTTAATTTTTTTTTTCATTATTTTGTTTCATATTAATCCTATTAATATGAAAATATAATGCAGCTCCAGGCAACTGTTGTTGTTATGATAATGATAAAATCATTTAATCAACATGGTAACTTGGAGAGAAAGAGCCGACGTGATCTAAACCAGAGAAGGTAGATTATCAAGAGGTGCAAAGATATAAAAGAAATCAAATTTAATAGATAATTATTAAAACAACCAAAAAGAACTTTACTGTCGCTGAATTGCGTTGAGGTGCATCAGTGACTGTTTTCCTTTAAGTTTCCAGAAAAACTGGTTATCCTGCTGCAATCTGCTTCACCTGCTGATTTCCCCTCCAGTGTTTAGGGCTGTTGTCATGGAGACCCAACCAAAACACTGGCCTCTGATGCAGAGGAGGGACGAAGTTGTTATGAAGTTTGGATGAGGATGGTTAAGCATTTAAAGTAAAACAACAATAGAGAATGAATCATCTTTGAGTCTTCCAGCCTTTGACACATTTTCTGCAGCGCTGTGATCAACCAGGAAGCTGGTGGAGAGTGACATCACACCTACTGTTGACAAAAATCATGTTTACAATTTTCTGAACAAGATGGAGATTCCTTTTACATTTATTTAAAAAGAGGATAAAACATCCTTAAGATAAAAAGCCTTTTATCAACTTTTATGCCTCAACTTCCATCTTAGTTTAAGTTGAAGTTCTTCTTTATCATGTTGGAGCTTTGAATTTAATTTTTATGAATCGTTAGCTCTTCTTTTTTTTCAGATATGATGAACTTTCAAAATTCAATATTTGTTGAGAGGAATCCACACCACATTTTAGTTGCTTTTTGATTTGTTGTTTAAAATATTTCAGACTTAAATCCACCCCTACGTCTTATTTTCTCCTTTTTATAAGTTTAGTTTGTATATTTATGGGGTTGAGGCTAATTCTGTGTGAAATAAACCATTTCTGATTTGGATCATGACTCTTCTGATGTTTTCTGGCCGCAGCCGCTCAATTTCTCTCAAAGTATTTTAAATAGCTCGCAGAATCTCCACTATCTTTCCACATATTTCTTGTTTTTGTTTTGCAGCCGACGCCTCTGGATCTGTTGTCAAGGAGAAACTTGACTCCAGTTACAGCGAGCTAACTTGTTTTGTTTTTTTCTGATAAATTAGGAAATGCTCAGTTGGATTTGAGAACTGCAGCTCTGTTCAGGAATTAGTCTTAATGCATGAAGATAAAACCTGCATTATTCACTCATAATATTGCTGATAACTCCTTTATTATCATAACTGTGACCTTTTCTCAAAGTGAAAGTTGTTGCTCTGCTACCTTCACTGTAATCTTCACTGTTTCTTCCTGTAATTGGGTTGAACCTTGCATGTGTATTTCCTGGTAACTCATCACAAATCTCAGTTTATTTACTTTGCCTTCTTAATAATTTCATATATTTAGGTTATTGATCCCGTAGAATTTCAATATTTAGGCTTTAAGCTGTTCTTAGTGAGTGTTTTTTTTTTTTTTTTACATTTTTAGACAAATGTAATGATTTTCTATTGTTATTTTCTGTTGCCTAGGAGACCAGGTGTGTTTACTATCACTGTAGCATAAACAGAAATGACAGAGGGAGTGGTTCTTTGACGTAACACTGAAATTCCCCGTTTGAAGCCGTAAAATGAAATTTATCTGTGAGTAAACGGGATTTGCAGCTGCATCAAACAGCTGAGATTATCTGTAGCACAATATGGAAAACTGAGAGTTTTAATCTTTGAACTTCAGAAGCAGAGTGAAGCATTCTGGGAGACGTTGATTCAGGAGAGCCAGCAGTCTGTTTATACTGGATATTTTTATGTGAGTATTTATAATATAACAGAACTGAGACAGGAAATAGCAGAAAACAGGGACTGTGAATTATTTTATTTTATGTAATCTTTATTTTACCAGATTAAACTCTTATTGTATTATTTGTAAGTATATTTTGGGCTAAATAGATACAGACATTAAAACACTTTGACTAGTGAAACAACTTTGTTGAGCTTTAAAGAATCAATCAGTGCAGCAGGTTATTCAGGTTTTACTGTTTAGCAGTCAGATGGCTGAATGCCAGCAAGTAGAAATGTTTTTCTAACAGACTATCAGGGATTTCAATCTCTTTAACTCCTAATAGCTTTTTGCACTTGAATTTATCTTCGTTTGCATTAATGATCTTCTGCTTTCTGAAGGAAGAAGATGATCTGCAGCTTCCTGCTGCTCACTGCCTTAACCTCAACCATCTGTGGTGAGTCAGCATGTTAAAGTGAAAGCTAGCAGAAAAAAATCCTGCAAAACTTCAGGCTGCACCAACAAAACTTGTTTTATTTGGAAATAATTGAGCAGCAGGGAAGGCAGAGGTTATTAAATTACATTAAAAACTTAAGTTTATGCTGACAGGTTATGAATAAATTCCTGGAATGACTAAGATGCAGGTAGAAGTGCTGAGTGTTGAGTCTCGACACGTCTGGTTCAGCAGCAGTTCAGATTATCAGATTGTTGTAAAGAGAAACGCATGTGTTCAAACTGTGTCCCATTTTTTATTAGTCCATTTTAGATCAATCAGACGTTTGTTGTACTTTGCATTGTGTAAAGAAAAGCTTCCATAAATGTTATAAAATTAATGTCAGAGTAGATTAATTTTAATTGTATATTAATCGTTTGTTTCCTTCCTTGATTTCAGGCGTGGTGTTGAGTCACAGCGATGGTCTGTTTTACCAGGCGGAGGAACGTGGTGATGTCACCATCGAGTGGCGCTTTGCTGTCAGGCCTGGACTGAGAGTTTCCTCTCTTAAGATCCACTGTGTTCAGTTGCCTGAGCTGAAGGTTTTCTATCATCTGGACAGCAGCGTCGTCGAAGCTCAACACCAGCAGTTCGCTGGTCGAGTTCGGTGCGATGAAGAAGCGCTGGCGGCGGGCCGGGTCAGACTTCACCTGGCCGGAGTCACGGCCGAAGACTCGGCCAGGTATCTCTGCAGAATGGCTACTGGGTGTGGCAGGAAGGTCAAAGAGTTCACGCTCAGCGTCACTCGTAAGTTTCTACTCATCTAAAATATTTTTTTTTCTCATTGATAGACAAAGATTGTCCAAATCTTTGTCTTCAAAATGAGGAAAAAATTCACAGAAATTTGTTTTTCTTGTTGTTATGTGAGCAATGCTCCTGAGGGAAAATGTAAAAGGATGTTTAGGAATGTTTTTTATTTTTCAGAAATACTCTTCTAAATGTAGCATTTTCAAAGGTACAGAGTTAGATGGTAACTAGTTACATTTATTCAATCACATTTATTTGAGTAACTTTCTAAAAATATACCGTATGTACTTTTTATTTTTTAATATGCTGTAATTTTTACTTTTACTTGGGTAATTTTATTATGAAGTGTTTCTATTCTTACTTGATTAAAATGTCTGGATTTTCTACCCACTGATTGAAAAATAAACATGTTTTAATAAAAACTTCACCAGACAGACACACATCTGCAGTTTCTGTTAAAGTTTTATATTAAATTAAACCGATTTAAAAAATATTTCTTTATTTTTATATGAATTCTTGTAATTTTGGACCTTAAAATAACAGAATCTCCACCTAACTTTATGATTTTGTTTGTCTGATTATTTAATTTTTAAACATTAAATAATTGATAATTTGATCAGTTCCTCAGTACCAGTAAAAGTTTTGGGTGCTCTCTTCACTTCTGCATAGGTATGTTGAAGTATTATGAAAATAAAAGTAATAAAAACTAGTAGGATAAAGTTGAAGCAATTCAAAAATAAGCTGTAATAATATTACATGTGAAACAAACTTCCAGAAAACAGCAAAAACACTGATTTCCTTCAAATTAAGTCTAAAAACTGAATGAACCATTCAGTTTTTGCTTTTGAACCATAATCAAACATTGATAAACTTTTTTGATGTGAATCGACGGTTTTGTTGAATTCAATCATCAAAATGTAATTTTTGTTACTTTGGTGTTTTTATGACGGAAAGCTCTTTGACCTGCCTTGTTGCTAAATATGCTACACAAACTGATTAATTGATTTTATTTTCATAATATATTTTTATTTTTCCAGCCCAAGCTGAGCCTGGAGTAACACCAGAACAACCAGAACCAGCGACCCGAGGTAGAACCGGTCTTTGTGTCGGACTGGGACTCTTCACCGCGGCTTCAGCTTCAGCTTTCCTGGCTTCCTGTTCTTCACTCATCAAGCGTCACAGCCCTGGATGTCTGACGTGAAGAGACTGCAGAACCAGGCCACCGCTGGCTGCGTTCATGTTGCATTTCTGCCCTCTGCTGGTTCCAAGAGAGAATGCATGAAACCAGAGAGATGGAAGAGGATCAAGACAGAGTCGATAAATTACTGGTCACACTGTTGGTGGCTTCAGATGAATCAGACAAAACAGAGAGAGTGTTTTCAGACCGAGAGGCTCAAGACTTTATCTTGACAAGGTTTTGTCTTTTAAAGCAGGAAGTGGATTATTTGTGCAGGTTTAAAGATGTTCGACATCTTCAGAGAACCAGGAGTTACTTTTAGTCGCTTCTGTTAAAAATGGATATTCAGGAATTGAAACCTTTTATTAAGTCATGGAAAGTTGATCTTGAAGATTTTAGTGGCGTTTGTTATTATAAAAATGGTTTAATGTCTACAGTTTGTACCATATTTTGTTGTTTTGTATTCTATTGTGTTATAGATTATTTTTATAATGACTGAAATAAATCAGACTAACAGTGACAAACATTTCAACAGATACAACTATTAATTTTTTTGTTAGGAATAATCTGGTTGCACTGAGAATAAAACCATGTTTGTACAAAACAAACATGGTTTTTGTCATTCAGTGAAGTGCAATTTGAAAACTGAACTTTGTTTTGAGGTTGACAGAAGAATCAAATCTCCATTCAGAACCATTTTTTTTATAATGTCTAACAAGGTTCTTTCTTTGGGTTTTAGCGTTCTGCTAAACCAGGTTATTACGAGAAAACTTGATTTTTAATGTACTTAAATAGTACAAGTAAAAAACTAAAGCATTGCTTGTTTCGGGAAATAATTATGCCAGTGAAAAATACTGTGGTGGATTTTGTAAATAATTAAGGAACTTTAACATCAGGAGAAAAAATAAGAAAGCAAATCACACCAAAAAAAAACCCCAAATGTAAAGTCTGCTAACAATGAATCCAGTTTGTATAAAAATATGTTGCACTAAAATTTTTATTTCAACTTACTGTATGATGTTAAAATGACACATCTGCACCTGGATGTGGGCCTGAGTTATTCCTCTCCACTTACACCTTGTGCTTTATTAGCATTAAAGGACAGCTATGAAACAATCTGATGGTTTTCTTAAAAAATGGAATTTCATGATCAAGTGGTTTAAATCAATTGCAAAATTACAGATTAAACTGCAATGTTTGTTGTTACAGTTGAATCCGACTCTGACTTGGATTGATGCATGAAGCTTTGCTGAACATTCAGTATAATTAGGAGGTTTGATCGATCTGATACAGAAGAATAATGAACAAAATGAACGATGGAGAACCCTGCAGCACTTTGGACATACTTTGTGTCATTCTAGGTTTCACCACTGGGTGTCACTGTTTCTGAAATAAGCAGTTAGAGGTCCGCCATGTTTTTTTTTTTAGCTTTTTTTCTTTCTATCACTCCTTCCGTTTGCCTTTTCTTTTTCATCTTGCCTATTCATTGACAGTTCCTGGATATTCCTAAAAATCACTCTTTCCCAGACTGTTTCAGTCTTCCTCTCAGAGGTGTGTTCCTCTGAGGGAACACACGAGGAAACCCGTGTGTTCCCTCAGTCACTTCAATAACTCTGTAACTTGCTCTCAACCACAACGTCTAATTCTCATCATCTGACAGCGGCTTTAGTTAAAGCATAAAAAAACCTTCCTCTTCTGAAAGACTAATTTAACTCTTGTTAATAAATCTTAACTTTAAGTTTGTTTACTTGCCTGAAAACCTGACTGCTAATTGGTCAGTTGTGAGAGGACTTTAAATGAAGAATAAAGAATAAAACATAAAATAAAATACACTAAACTGTAAATCTGACACTGAATGACCTTTTAACATTTGAGTATTAATTCTCAAAATGTCTGCACATTCTTTCGTTTTCAGTTAAAACAGTTGTTCCTGTTCTGTCGTTCACAGTGAAAATCTGATTCGTCTTCATGACGAAGCAAATTCTGTGGGAAAAGAGAATAGAATTAAATCAAGCAGATTTTCCAGTTTGTTTGGGTTTTTTTACAGTGAATCTTGTGACACCAACTTCAGCTGAATCGATATTAATGCTGATTGTTCTGATTGGATGTAAAAGATTATTTACCATCATGAACTTTTAATAAAACCTTCACATACCATTATACTATAAAGGTTTCTTGTTGTACAGTTTATTTATATTCTGCATGTTTTGACATTAATTTTATTGAAAAGACACAAAGGAGCAAAAACTTTCTAACAGAAACAATTGAACGTTTTTAATCATTGAAAACCATTCAGTGCAGTTTCTTCACTTAAAATATAAATTTCTCTCATTGTTAAAAATCAAAAGTAAAAAGATGTTCTGGCAGTTTTACTTTCATTCTTCTAAAAAACGTTTTTTTTTTTTTTTCTCTCCTTCAGTTCAGCTGATTTAACCACAAACCAGGAAGTTACTTAAACCCACTGACTCTAAACACGCATGAGAAACTTTTCCTTTAGACTCAAACTCTAATGAAGTAATCAGTTTCTTTCTGCAGGGAAGAAATCTATGTGAAAAAACAAACAAATCTGTTTTTGATCCAGGATAGCTACTGTGTGATATTTTAATATTATAAAGTGCTTTGAAAGTTTATAGAAAGACCCAGAAAAAAATAGTCATTGCTATTTTACGTTTTAGCATCAGCTATGTTACTTTGATCCACAATAAAAATGATTATAAATTGATCCTAGTTCCCAAATTAATACATATAAAGCCCACAAAACATATTAGAATATACAAATACCATGAAACAGATCAAGAAGACACAGTTTGTCTTCTTGGCCATAAAGGTTGTCCATCAGAGTTATTTTTCTTTCTATATATAATGTAACAAATAATCAGAATAGTCACTACTGTTGCTGCTGCTACAATAAATAATCCTGTCCCTCCCCGACTCTCTGCTGGAGGGCTGATGGTTGATGGGATTTCAGATGGATGAACTGTGGTGATCATGTCTGGTGAAGGACAGAAGGAAATAAACCTTTTACAAAATCCAAACAGAAAACTGTTCTCACTTCAAAGTATAAATTTACTGACTTATCAAAGCTCACTTACCAGTAACAACGAGGTTACATGTGTCCGAGCCCCGACACCGGCCAATCTTCAGTTCACAGACATAAAATCCAGAGTCTTCAGTCCTCAGTCTGGACACATGGAGTCTGATCTGTCCTTTTCTCAGGACGTCTTTGTCAAATAAAACTCGTCCTGAAAACCGTTCATCCTCACACTCCGACGCTGTGTCACCATCAAATTCAACATAATGGTATAAAACCTTGTCAACCTTCATTTGGCGACATAGAACAACCCAGACATTTTGTGAACACTCTGGTTTGGTGGTGAAGCTGAAATCCAGTGTGATGTTGTGGTTCTTCTCAGCCTGATAAAACTTCTGTGTCACATTTACTTCTATTGGCACTAATGAAGATGAAACTTGCAGACAAAAACACGGGACAATAGGAAATTATATTAAACCTTTGTTATTATAACTAACTTTGATTTTATAACCTCTAAATATTCTACTTACAGGTAATCTGAACTCCATTTCCTGGTGCTGAGAAAACAAAGAGATAAAGTGAGAACATATAATAAAAATAGTTCTGTTCTCTGTGGCTGTTTTATTGTTTTTCTCTCATATCTATAATCAAACATTAAGATACCAAACAGTTTATTTTATGATATTGATGAAATGAAAGTGAAAACTGACCACAGAGATGAAAAGAGAGCCAGATGAAAACCATAACACTCCCTATGAGACAGAACATAAAAAACAATCAGTGTTATGATCAATAATTCATTGATTTCACTTAGACATCATCAGTTTTTGTGATAAAGACAAATAACCCTGAATTTTTTCTAATCAAGTCAGTAAGTTGTCAATGCACGGCTGTGTGGGTATTTGAATTAATCACAAACTATTTAAGGTTTTTTACTGATAACTAACAGTAAATATCCATGGATTAAGATAAAGTGCACAAATATGTTTCATACATGAGTCTTTATGGCACCAGAATGTGATTCAGTATTGAACCTAGAAGAACATTTTCTAAAACATATAAATAGAAAAATGTTAAATTTGAGGATGTGAAGCATTTTGACAGAATATCTTAATATATACTTACATTTCCAGAGACAGAAAATCAATTCTTTTGTCCAAGCCATTAGTACAGGAATAAAAAAAAAAAATCTATAAACAAAAACAGAAAACTCAGTCAGAACAGCTTTAAGGCAACAGGACACAATTATCTTTCTTTTTGATCCTGTAACAACTATTGATTGTTAGAAGTGATTGTATCAGTGTCTAGGAGGAGACTGTATATCACATGTTAGGTCTTGTGATTGGGCTGGATTGGGTTTTGAACGCAGTTACAGATTTCACTTTCATGTTCCTCAAAAAAAGAAAGAAAACAATTAGTTGAACTGACGTGTTACTGATCTGTCCAAAGTATTTAGACGCTTTAAAACCCAAAAATCATTTCAGGAGACAAATATTCTGCCTTACTGATAAAGTGTTTTCATCTGTTAGTTCAAAGTTACAAAGTTTTAATATCACAGGACATTTCAGCAACAAGGGAGTTCAAAGTGCTTTACGTCATAAAAACAAAAAATCAACAATTGAAACATTAAATTTGCTGTCATGACACATCAAAATGTTGGTTAGGTTTTAAATTCAGGAACTGAATCTAAATGACAGAAAAGAAATTACAAAACAGGCCATGAAAAAATCTAAACCAACAAACTCCTGGCTGGATGATCTGAAAAACTGAAATAATTTCTTTAGAATCCAGAAGATTGTTGCAACAATCTAAAGTTTATTTCCTGATCTAACTTGCAGGTTTGTACTGGTGGAGAAAACAGAAGATGAAGATCTGCCAAGACTCAAAATGGGGTTGGATTTCCAGTCTTCATCAGCATGAAGCTAAAACAATAATGCTGCACAAACGTAGCATAAACGTTTGACACCAATTTTGACTGATTTGTAGAGGGTGGTGGGGCCAACTTCACTCAGGAGAAATACAGTGACTGTTGCATGAGAGAGTCCTGAGTCGGCTGTTTTTGTGATGCAGCTTTTCTCTGTGTTGCCCTGCGACAGACTGGTGACCTGTCCAGGGTGACCTGACCTCTCGCCTGGAATGTAGCTGGAGAGGAACCAGCAACCCTCAAGACCCCATTAGGGACAAGGGTAAACAGAAAATGGATGGATGGATGTTTGTTTTTACAGTTGAATCCGACTCTGACTTGGATTGATGCATGAAGCTTTGCTGAACATTCAGTATAATTAGGAAGTCTGATCGATCTGATACAGCAGAATAATGAGCAAAATGAACGATGGAGAACCCTGGAGCACTTTGGACATGCTTTGTGTTATTCTAGGTTTCACCACTGGGTGTCACTGTTTCTGAACTAAACAGTTAGAGGTCCGCCATGTTTGTCTTTTTTAGCGTTTCTTTCTATCACTCCTTCCATTTGCCTTTTCTTTTTCAGCTTGCCTATTCATTGACGGTTCCTGGATATTCCTAAAAATCACTCTTTCCCAGACTTCTGTGTCACTTCAGTAACTCTTTAACTTGCTCTCAACCACAACGTCTGATTCTCATCATCTGACAGCGGCTTTAGTTAAAGCATAAAAAAACCTTCCTCTTCTGAAAGACTAATTTAACTCTTGATAATAAATCTTAACTTTTAGTTTGTTTACTTGCCTGAAAACCTGACTGCTAATTGGTCAGTTGTGAGAGGAACTTAAATAAAGAATAAGGAATAAAACATAAAATAAAATACACTAAACTGTAAATCTGACACTGAATGATCTTTCAACATTTGAGTATTAATTCTCTAAATGTCTGCACATTCTTTCGTTTTCAGTTAAAACTGTTGTTCCTGTTCTGTCGTTCACAGTGAAAAACTGATTTGTCTTCATTACGAAGCAAATTTTGTGGGAAAAGAGAATAGAAAGAAATAAATCAAGCAGATTTTCCAGTTTGTTTTATTTTTTTACAGTGAATCTTGTGACACCAACTTCAGCTGAATCGATATTAATGCTGATTGTTCTGATTGGATGTAAAAGATTATTTACCATCATGAACTTTTAACAAAACCTTCACATACCATTATATTATAAAAGGTTCTTGTTGTACAGTTTATTTATATTCTGCATGTTTTGACATTTATTTTATTGAAAAGACACAAAGGAGCAAAAACTTCCTAACAGAACCAGTTAAACGTTTTTAATCATTGAAAACATTTCAGTGCAAACTCTAATGAAGTAATCACTTTCCTTTTGCAGGGAAGAAATCCATGTGGAAAAAACAAACAAATCTGTTTTTGATCCAGGATAGCTACTGTGTGATATTTTAATATTATAAAGAGCTTTAAGAGTTTATTGAAAGACCCAGAAAAAAAAGAGTCATTGCTATTTTACGTTTTAGCTTCAGCTATGTTACTTTGATCCACAATAAAAATGATTATAAATTGATCCTAGTTCCCAAATTAATACATATAAAGCCCACAAAACATATTAGAATATACAAATACCATAAAACAAGTCAAGAAGGCACAGTTTGTCTTCTTGATCGTAGAGGTTGTCTTTCAGAGTTATTTTTCTTTCTATAAATAAAGTAACAAATAATCAGAATAATCACTACTGTTATTGGTATCACAAAAGCTAATCCTGTCTTTCCCCGACTCGCTGCTGGAGGGCTGATGGTTGATGGGAGTTCAGATGGATGAACTGTGGTGGTCATGTCTGTTGTGAAGGACAGAAGGAAATAAACCTTTTACAAAATTCAAACAGAAAACTGTTCTCACTTCAAAGTATAAATTTACTGACTTATCAAAGCTCACTTACCAGTAACAACAAGGTTACATGTGTCCGAGCCCAGGCAATGGCCAATCCTCAATTTACAGATATAAAATCCAGAGTCTTCCATCTTGAGTCTGGATACATGGAGTCTGATTCGTCCTTTTCTCAGGACGTCTTTGTCAAATAAAACTCGTCCTGAAAACTGTTCATCCAGAGACTCTGATGCTATGTCACCATCAACTTCAATATAATGGTATAAAACCTGGTCAACCTCCTTTCGGTCACAAAGAACAAGCCGGACATCTTGTAAGCACTTTGGTTTGGTGGTGAAGGTGAAATCCAGTGTGATGTTGTGGTTCTTCTCAGCCTGATAAAACTTCTGTGTCACATTTACTTCTATTGGCACTAATGAAGATAAAAGTTACAGACAGAAACAAAGGACAATAGAAAATTATATCAAACCTTTATTATTATAACTAACTTTGATTTTATAACCTCTAAATATTCTACTTACAGATAATCCACAATCCATTTCCTGGTGCTGAGAAAACAAAGAGAGAAAGTGAGAACATGTAATAAAAATAGTTCTGTTCTCTGTGGCTGTTTTATTGTTTTTCTCTCATATCTATAATCAAACATTAAGATACCAAACAGTTTATTTTATGATCTTGATGAAATGAAAGTGAAAACTGACCACAGAGAAGTAAAGAGAGCCAGATGAAAACCATAACACTTGTCCCTAAGAGACAGAACATAAAAAACAATCAGTGTTATGATCAATAATTCATTGATTTCACTTAGACATCATCAGTTTTTGAGATAAAGAGAAATAAGCAATTCCTTAACCCTGAACGTTTTATAATCAAGTCAGTAAGTTGTCAATGCATGGCTGTGTGGGTATTTGAATTAATCACAAACTATTTAAGGTTTTTTACTGATAACTAACAGTAAATATCCATGGATTAAGATAAAGTGCACAAATATGTTTCATATATGAGTCTTTATGGCACCAGAATGTGATTCAGTATTGAACCTAGAAGAACATTTTCTAAAATAAATAAATAGAAAAATGTTAAATTTGAGGATGTGAAGCATTTTGACAGAATATCTTAATATATACTTACATTTCCAGAGACAGAAAATCAATTCTTTTGTCCAAGCCATTAGTACAGGGATTAAAAAAAAATCTATAAAGAAAAACAGAAAACCCAGTCAGAACAGCTTTAAGCTGACAGGACACAATTATCTTTCTTTTTGATCCTATAGCAACTATTGATTGTTAAAAGTGATTGTATCAGTGTCTAAGATGAGACTGTATATAAGATATCATATGTTAGGTCTTGTGATTGGGCAGATTTGGATTTTGGACACAGCTACAGATTTCACTTTCGTATCACGTTTCTCAAAGGATCAGAGAGTCATGCAAACTTAAGAAGAAGGTGTAAAGCTCTAATAGAGGCTAAATTAATAAGAAACTAGAGAACCATCCCAGACTGTAGTTACAGACTTAAGTTAACTGAATTTATCATGTTTGAGTGAAATAAAGGCTTTCAAGACAGATGTCGATTAGAGAAGCAGAGAAGTTATTCAACTATTACAACCTGGTTTGATCTAATGACCTGTGATTGTGTAAAAACATCTACTCCTATTCATTGCCTTCTTAAGCTAAAATAAAAAAGTGAACAGTTCTTCGGTTTGCATCAGTTTATCTATGAACAACACTGTGATTGTTTTGAAGTTAGTATTTAAGAGGATTTCTGGAATCTGACTGGATTAGCTCCATTCCTTGCCCTGGATGGTTAACATTTTTTCTTGTTTGGGTTTGGTGCTGTCAGAAATGAAAAACAACTTTAAACGAATGTTCCCGATCAGGACCTGAGGACTGTTGGAACATTTCCTGAAGCCTGTGCCAAATACGTTATTACTCTTAGATCATTACAGAATTCTATTAAACCCTATTTTGGATGATTAAACAAACCCAGGAGATTCTGCTTCTTTTGGGCAAACTGACCCAAAGATCATTCTCAACCTCCATGATCACAACATTTTACAGAGTTGTAGTGGAGGATGTGTTGGGTTACTGGGCCTCAGTTTGGTTCTCCTGCTGCAGAATGGCATCTGGGTCGTTAAACTTCTGCGAAACACGTCAGTCTTTTGTTTCCAGGTAGTTAGACTTGTTAAAGTGAATTGATGGGAGGAAGAATTGAAATGAACATTCTGTTCTGGTGACTGATGTTTGGACCTGCTCACCCTTTTAACCTGCTCTAATTTTCAAGTTGAATTCTAAATTGAACAAAAACAGACTAATATCTAAAGAAAACAGTTTGTAAATACAGATGTTATTTTACTGTTACTTTTTGTTTTTTTACCATTAGTCTTTAGTCGGACTTTGTTTAATGATATTCTTTAGTTTTCTGGGTTTTACAATGTCAGTTTCTGTTCAGCCATTCTTCCCATTAGATTAGTTTTAAGTTTAAGTTTTCAAAAGTTTAAAGCACAACTCCAACATGACATGCATTGGAATATGAAACCCACTTTACACCCACTGACAACTTAACAAAATTAAGTTAAGTCTCCATTATGTGATTGAAATACCTAAAGCTCCAGATGTTTTAAATCTCCTCCGATTCTGTTGTGATCTTGTGTTCCCTCCTTGCTAAAATATTTTCTTTCAGAAAATAAAATTATTTTTTCAATATATTATCCATCTTGTTAAATAAGTTAGCAAACTATATCCAAGTGCATGTGGAACTACTTTGTACAACCTGTTGAAGTTTTACTCTCAACCAACATCATTTTGCTCATGTATGAACAGAAATTTCTCGAATGCAGCTGGATTATTCTGTGCTGAACTGGAAGTTTACACTAACTTGTTTATGATCTGAGACATTGCATTAGACCTGAGTGTTTTGCAGAAGCAACCCAGCCACTGTCTTGTATAACAGCATGGATTATTTTACGTTTATTTGATTAAATGTCACTTTGTACACTGATTACTCCTCAGATTCATTCATTGACAAACCTTTTTAAATAAGAGTTTTAAAGTAAGGCAAAGCAAGTTTATTTTTACAGCACTACTCAAGATATATCTAAAGTGTTTTAGCCTCCATCACTGTGGCTTGAATTCAGTGTTTAGGGACTGTCTCACAAAATGTTTGCAGCTTCTAGACCCAAAACGATCCGTCTTGTTTTAATCGGTCCACCAAATGTTGCTCCATTTCTCTTCAGCCCAAATATGTGATTTGGAAAGTTGTGACCTTTCTGGTCTTTTAATGTTTGGTGCAAAATTGTTATGATGTTAGCTGAACAGGTTGTTTTTCTTTTATACATTTCCCTCCCTCCAGTCGACATTTAAACAAAATTACATTGTGCTTGATCATATAAGTTTGAGTTTAAGAACACTCAAGGACCTTTTTGGGCAACTCCTGTGGCATCATCAGAATTTTGCAGATCAGGTTCTGTCAACACAAACTTATCAGAGTAATAAGTATGTTCTTTGAAAGCTTGCCAAGAACAAAGAGAAACCTGTTAGCTCACAAACTGCTCAATTACCATGTTCCTTTTTGACTTTCTAGTTTAGCAACATGCCAAACACACATCTCACTCTAGACCAGGGGTCTGGTCCTCGAGGGCCGGTGTCCTGCATCTCTTAGATGTGTCCCTGGACCAACACACCTGAATCCACAGCTGAATCACCTCCCAAGTGCAGTCAGGTTCTCCAGAGTCCTGATAATGACTTTATTCGACTCATGGTTTTAAGTAGAGATACATCTAATAGTTGCAGGAGACTGGCCCTTGAGGACCAGGATTCCCCACCCCTGCTCTTGACAGACGGTTCAGTCATGCAGCATAATTCTTGACTTTCCTCATCTTTTCTTCTGGTGTGGAAATTATTGACATAACACATGAAAGTACAAAAAGTGAGAAGAAAAACAACTCAGACAATCTGTAAAGCAGCAGGTGTAAGGACACTCAGTGGGGACCTGGAAATTCAACCACACACAGGAGTATGCAAAGGAAAAAGCAAGTTCAATTAAATTTTCTGATTCTGGTTGCTGCTCAGGATGAGGTCATCAAACAGCACTGAGAAGAGAGGGGAGAAGACTGGTGATGCACTAATAAAGGAGGGGAATCTTAGAAAAGTTCAGCTTAACTGACCTGCAGTGCAGTGGACAGGTGGAGCAGAGAAACCAAGGGTCTGACCACAGGGAGGTGCTGGTAACCAGGTAGAACAGGCTGCTGTGGAAGCAATGAGGATCTCCACAATGAGATCCAAGAGGCAACACCCAGGGAATAAAATGATAATCAGGCAGAGGTCATACACAGGAGGACAGAGAGAGCAAACTTAGCTTGAGAGGCAGGCAATTCTTGGTGGTCATGAGGCAAAGCTTGGGTCAGGGTCCAGAAATCCAGAACAGATGGGATCCATGAAGGGCTTGGCAAAGGGGGGCGGGGGGTCGATCTGTGGACAGAAAAGGGTTAAAGAAACACTGAAGGCTTGGAATGAAACACTGGATCTCTACTGGCTCGTGGCTGTTGATAATCTGGCAAGGAAGCAGAGACTGAGAAGTGTTTTAGTAGGGCGGGGACCAGGTAGAACAGGTAAGCAATCAGGTGTGGCAGGTGAACTGAATGAGTGTTTAAGCACAGCATGGAAAGAACAGAACATGAATGATGACAGCAGGATCATCAAAGAGCTTCCTCTTCCTCACACTTCATCACATCCACTAATGGTAAAACATTCTTAATCTGGCTGATTTTACTTAAATTCCTTCTTTCTTTCTTTTTTACATTTCCATCCTGTCAGTGGTAAAAACTGTAATATGTTTGTCTCTCAGTTCTTTTGCCACAATGAAAGCTATTATAAATAAGCTCGGGAGTTTTACCATTAAATACAACAGTATTTTACTGTAAATATTCTCAGTTACTCCCTCAGTTCTAATATACACAACACCTAAAGACAAACTTTATTGCCTCCTAATTAACTTTGTCTTTCAGTTCCTGTGAGCCGTTTGGTCACTCACCAACATGATCCATTTTCTGCTCTACCTCCTTGTTCTCATCTCACTGACAGGTAAGATATGTCCAATTAAAATGATTAACACCACAGTACAGATTTTGCATCTATATTGTTTTTAAGTGTATTTTTGTGGCAAAGCAAACAAGAGTTTTTAAGTGCAGATTTTACTCACAAAAATTACTACTAAATCAGCTTCAATACCTTGGTCCAAGTACACTGCAAAGGTATAGAATCTAGATTCTAGTACAAATATCTTAGTACACTTAAAATAAGACAAAACTAACTAACAAATAACTTTTTAATCAGATCTATAAGCTTGATTTAAGCCAAAAAATTATTTTTATTGATTTACTAAGTACTAGTTTTGGATTATTTCACTTATGACAAGACATTTTCCTATGTTATCAGTGAAATAATCTGCCAGTGAAACTAGTAATTTTTGAATAAGCATTAAAGTGTTCTGGACTTACAACGAGCTCCTGTGTCTCGTTGAAAAGTTGCAAGCTAGTTTTGTCTTAATTCAAGTGTACTAAAATGTTTATTCCAAAAATACTTGGTAACATTTTTTGCTTTCGCAGTGATACTGCCTAGCAACCACAGAAACAACTTTTATATTAGCTGGTCTTAGTAGTAAATGACTGTAAGGCACAATGCAGACAGTTAAATTCTATTTTACATTAATTATCTTGTGGTCAACCTAAGATTTTCTCTAAATACAAAACCATACGATAGCACTTGCATATCAGCAGAGGTAAAATATAGAAATGAGCATAATAGATAATGCCCGCTCCATTTATTAACACAACAACCTGATATGAGTCACTTCATTTAAAGAAAAGGCAATGAGGAGAAAGCAGTGGACCAAACCAAAATTCTGTCATCTTGGGTCAAAGGTTCTATTTTGCCAAATATTACAAAGTTTTAGGTAATGGCCTCAATTTATACCACATCAGTTACATTTTTATTCAGTAAAGCACGTTAAACGTTTGAATTATCAACACACTGAATGGAGTTTGACTTTGTGCAGGTTGTTCCTACATTCAGCCTTCCCTGTTGCTCACACTCTGATTCTCACCTAGAGCAGTTTGCTTCTCACTGACAATTTGTTTCTTCTTCTCTTCTTACATGAAGATGGGAAAGTCGTCACCTGCAGAGGTGTGACCTGTTCTTCAGTAATGGACTGCTTCGGTGTCAATGAAACTGCTCAGTGTGCCAACCCCTGCAACGACGGCCCCATAGTGATCGACACCTGGCGCTCCATTTATAACACAGACACGAGTAATGTCTGATGTGATGAGAATCTTCACTGGGAAGGCTGGTATCGTTTCTACCTGGGTCTGTTCAGTGCTTACATCCTGAACAGGTGCATTGAATTTCAAAGATGTGGAGCCATGGGTCCTGTGTGGATAACAGAACCTCATCCTACACAGATCAATGAAATTGTAAATCGCACAGAGTGTAACCTGGCACACCACTTGCTGCTATGGTTGTAACAGGACGACCTTTTGCGGTTGGATTTTTTTTAGTGAGGATGAATCTTGAGCCAGAGTCAGGTGGAGAACAGCAGTGGTTTATTTTCACTCAGCATCAACAACAACCCTTCACAGGTGAAACTTCAGCCTTAAATAGTCCCAGCTGTGACGGACCAAACCACATTTAATTCACAGGGGAATCACTTAATCAATCTCCATCTATTTAAATAAAATACATTTTATTAAACACAACACTTCTATTTATTTTTTATAAATATTTTCTATTTTATCATTACGCCCTAATTAAACACCACAAAACCCATAAACAATTCCCCCCCTACTCCTTTCAATAGCTTCTCCCAGAAGCTATTTATGGTATCTGGACCCCCAGGGTAGAATGTGTCCAAACACCCTGGAGAGGACACAGAAAAGACAGGTGAGTCACTCTACCACAGCACTCCACACTCAACAGATTGTGCACACATTTGCTTAGTTTTTCCTCACCATTAGCTCATTGCTCTGAGTAACAATTATCCTCCTTCACAGGCAACAGCAACCAACCTCACTCATCAATGAGGAGCAGCTGTGCAGAGCCCAGAACAAAGGCTACATGCTAATTACTAAAATGCTCAATAAATATAATTAAAACTTCTTGTGTGCAAATTTTTATTGTTATGCAAATTTTTGCTTAAAGTGCAATGCTAAATAAAGTGCTTGTTAATACGGTGCAAAAATACTTTTAAAGTGCTATATATGTAAAATAGTGCCGTAAAATAGTCCCAGTAATGAAGATCTCTTCATTACAATGGTATACAAAATACAAATACCATCCAGGTGAAACTCTGCCCTGGAAATTACTACAAATACAAGCCTGTCTTTTTATTGGGATGCTACAAAGCTTTCTGTGCAGGTATAGATCTATTACCTAAGTCTTAAAAGATTCAGGAGAAATTAATTTCTGTCTAATTTACATAATTATGAATGAATTTATTTAAAATGGGACAACGTACAACATACGTCGAAGGAGAAGTATACCATTCCACCTGTAGTGCCCAAAACATACAGTAATACTAAAACTAAACGAAATACAAAACATGAGGACAAATAAAAATCACAAAATACAAACCATCATCCTAACAACATAAAAACAAATAAAACAAGCAGAGCTAAACAGAAACCCTACAGAACACACTGCAGAAACTAAAACTTACAAAGCATTTTTGGTTTATTTTTCAGTATAAATATGTTAGCACACTTGAAATAAGATTAACTTATTAAATAGATTAACTCATATTTCAACAATAAGTAGGAGTTTTAAGTTTTCGATATTGACTTTTTTTAGTACTAGTTTCACTGGCAAGCTATTTTACTCATCATATTGGAAAATGTTATGTTATAAGTGAAATGATCTTCCAGTGGAACTTTACTAAAAATCAATATTAAAGAATTTACATAAAACAACCCCATATTTCTTGCTGAAAAGTTACTAATTTGTCTTATTTCAAGTGTAATAAGATGTTTGCAGTAGAAGCCAGACGACAATTACTTGATAAGATTTTATGTTCTTGCAGTTCACACCTAATAAGAATCCATCCGTAAAATTATATATCAGCCGACAGAAAGCTGTGATGCCGCACAAGATGTTAGCAACGCTACACTGCCCCCTAGCGGTCGACTGAGTAGCCCCAAATATTTTTGTAAAATTGAGGGACAATTTTTTTTCAAAGTAGGGGCAATACATCGGTGAACAATTTTATAGAGTAAATATACATTTGAATACTGAATTAAATTATCAAAATTAAGAAAAGTGATGAAACAAATGTGTTTTCTTATCATGGATTTTATATGTATGTTTATATAACGACTCTAAACATTCTATGAACATAATGTTTAGAGTCGTTTAGTTTAAGGCATCTCTATATTCTGAGGAAGAGCTAAAAAAATGTGCATTTTATTTTTTGTTTTATAGCTCCTGGGTACTTAAGAGGCTTTAAGTCGTTGGAGGAAACTAACAGCAGCATCACTCTGCAGTGGGACAAAGTGACCAACGTCAGCTATGTTCGAGGTTTAATGGTACAGAGATAAACATCAGCACCCCTGCTGGAGATGGACCAGTTACTTACACAGTCTCACCACGCTCTGCTGGGACTGAATACACATTCACACTCTTCTAAAAAATGGAATTTCATGATCAACTGGTTTAAATAAATTGCAAAATTACAGATTGAACTGCAATGTTTGTTGTTACAGTTGAATCCGACTCTGACTTGGATTGATGCATGAAGCTTTGCTGAACATTCAGTATAATTAGGAGGTCTGATCGATCTGATACAGCAGAATAATGAGCAAAATGAACGATGGAGAACCCTGCAGCACTTTGGACATACTTTGTGTCATTTTAGGTTTCACCACTGGGTGTCACTGTTTCTGAACTAAACAGTTAGAGGTCCGCCATGTTTGTCTTTTTTAGCTTTTTTTCTTTCTATCACTTCTTCCGTTTGCCTTTTCTTTTTCAGCTTGACAGTTCCTGGATATTCCTAAAAATCACTCTTTACCAGACTGTTTCAGTGATGTTAAAATGATGTTCAAGCCGAAATTGGTTTCTGTCTCTTTAAGAAGCTCCAGCTTTTTTCAATACTCGTCCTTCATAACATCATCAGTTTACTGACAGTCACGATGTGGGTCAGAGGAAAACCCGCGTGTTCCCTCAGTCACTTCAATAACTCTTTAACTTGCTCTCAGCCACAACGTCTGATTCTCGTCATCTGACAGCAGCTTTAGTTAAAGCATGAAAAAACCTTCCTCTTCTGAAAGGCTAATTTAACTCTTGATAATAAATCTTAACTTCTAGTTTACTTGCCTGAAAACTTGACTGCTAATTGGTCAGTTGTGAGAGAACTTTAAATGAAGAATAAAGAATAAAACATAAAATAAAATACACTAAACTGTAAATCTGACACTGAATGATCTTTCATCATTTGAGAATTAATTCTCAAAATGTCTGCACATTCTTTTGTTTTCAGTTAAAACTGTTGTTCCTGTTCTGTCGCTTACAGTGAAAATCTGATTCGTCTTCATTACGAAGCAAATTTTGTGGGAAAAGAGAATAGAAATAAATCAAGCAGATTTTCCAGTTTGTTTGTTTTATTTTTTACAGTGAATCTTGTGACACCAACTTCAGCTGAATCGATATTAATGCTGATTGTTCTGATTGGATGTAAAAGATTATTTACCATCATGAACATTTATCAAAACCTTCACATACCATTATATTATAAAAGTTTCTTGTTGTACAGTTTATTTATATTCTGCATGTTTTGACATTTATTTTATTGAAAAGACACAAAGGAGAAAAAACTTTCTAACAGAAACAGTTAAACGTTTTTAATCATTGAAAACATTTCAGTTCATTGTTTCTTCACTTAAAATATAAATTTCTCTCATTGTTAAAAATCTAAAGTAAAAAAATGTCCTGGCAGTTTTACTTTCATTCTTTTAAAAAACTTTATTGTTTTTCTCTCTTTCAGTTCAGCTGATTTAACCACAAACCAGGAAGTTACTTAAACCCACTGACTCTAAACAAGCATGAGAAACTTTTCCTTTAGACTCAAACTCTAATGAAGTAATCAGTTTCCTTCTGCAGGGAAGAAATCTATGTGAAAAAACAAACAAATCTGTTTTTAATCCAGGATAGCTGCTCTGTGATATTTTAATATTATAAAGTGCTTTGAAAGTTTATTGAAAGACCCAGAAAAAAAAAGTCATTGCTATTTTATGTTTTAGCATCAACTATGTTACTTTGATCCACAATAAAAATGATTATAAATTGATCCTAGTTGCCAAATTAATACATATAAAGCCCACAAAACATATTAGAATATACAAATACCATGAAACAGGTCAAGAAGACACAGTTTGTCTTCTTGGCCAGAGAGGTTATCCATCAGAGTTATTTTTCTTTCTATAATTAAAGTAACAAATAATCAGAATAGTCACTACTGTTGTTGGTATCACAATAAATAATCCTGTCCCTCCCCGATTCTCTGCTGGAGGGCTGATGGTTGATGGGATTTCAGATGGAGGAACTGTGGTGATCATGTCTGGTGAAGGACAGGAGGAAATAAACCTTTTACAAAATTCAAACAGAAAACTTCAAAGTATAAATTTACTGACTTATCAAAGCTCACCTACCAGTAACAACGAGGTTAAATGTGTCCCAGCCCCGACACTGGCCAATCTTCAGTTTACAGATATAAAATCCAGAATCTTCCATCTCGAGTCTGGACACATGGAGTCTGATTCGTCCTTTTCTCAGGACGTCTTTGTCAAATAAAACTCGTCCTGAAAACTGTTCATCCAGAGACTCCGACGCTGTGTCACCATCAAATTCAACATAGTGGTATAAAACCTTGTCAAACTTCATTTGGTCACAAAAAACAAGCCGGACATTTTGTGAACACTCTGGTTTGATGGTGAAGGTGAAATCCAGTGTGATGTTGTGGTTCTTCTCAGCCTGATAAAACTTCTGTGTCACATTTACTTCTATTGACGCTAACGAAGATAAAACTTACAGACAGAAACACGGGACAATAGGAAATTATATTAAACCTTTATTACAACTAACTTTGATTTTATAACCTCTAAATATTCTACTTACAAATAATCTGAACTCCATTTCCTGGTGCTGAGAAAACAAAGAGAGAAAGTGAGAACATGTAATAAAAATAGTTCTGTTCTCTGTGGCTGTTTTGTTGTTTTTCTCTCATATCTATAATCAAACATTAAGATACCAAACAGTTTATTTTATGATCTTGATGAAATGAAAGTGAAAACTGACCACAGAGATGAAAAGAGAGCCAGATCAACATAATAACACTTCTCCCTATGAGACAGAACATAAAAAACAATCAGTGTTATGATCAATAATTCATTGATTTCACTTTGACATCATCAGTTTTTGTGATAAAGACAAATAACCCTGAACTTTTTCTAATCAAGTCAGTAAGTTGTCAATGCATGGCTGTGTGGGTATTTGAATTAATCACAAACTATTTAAGGTTTTTTACTGATAACTAACAGTAAATATCCATGGATTAAGATAAAGTGCACAAATATGTTTCATATATGAGTCTTTATGGCACCAGAATGTGATTCAGTATTGAACCTAGAAGAACATTTTCTAAAACAAGTAAATAGAAAAATGTTAAATTTGAGGATGTGAAGCATTTTGACAGAATATCTTAATATATACTTACATTTCCAGAGACAGAAACCCAATTCTTTTGTCCAAGCCATTAGTACAGGGATTAAAAAAAAATCTATAAAGAAAAACAGAAAACCCAGTCAGAACAGCTTTAAGGCGACAGGACACAATTATCTTTCTTTTTGATCCTGTAACAACTATTGATTGTTAAAAGTGATTGGATCAGTGTCTAGGAGGAGACTGTATATAAGATATCATTGTCATGTTTGTTTGGATCTTCCGAACCCACATGCAAAGATCACTCTCAGGAGAGCCATTCAAGGCTTTATTGACAATAATCAGTAGTAGCGCGGCACAGGGTGGCTTGGTCTGGGAGGGGGGTCCGGTGGCTGGAAGGACACGCTCTGTTAGGTCTTGTGATTGGACTGATCTGGGTTTCAGACGCAGCTACAGTTTTCACTTTCATGTTCCTCAAAAAAAAGAGAAACAAAACAATTAGCTGAACTTACTGATAAAGTGTTTTCATCTGTTAGTTCTAAGTTACAAAGTTTTAATATTACAGGACATTTCAGCAACAAGGCAGTTCAAAGTGCTTTACGTCATAAAAACACAAAAATCAACAAGTGAAACATTACATTTTTCCAAGTGCCGTCAAAATGTTGGTTAGGTTTTAAATTCAGGAACTGAATCTAAATGATTGAAAATAAATTACAAAACAGGCCATGAAAAAAATCTAAACCAACAAACTCCTGGCTGGATGATCTGAAAAAGTGAAATAATTTCTTTAGAATTCAGAAGATTGTTGCAACAATCTAAAGTTTATTTCCTGATCTAACTTGCAGGTTTGTACTGGTGGAGAAAACAGAAGAAGAAGATCTGCCAAGACTCAAAATGGGTTTGGATTTCCAGTCTTCATCATCATGACCTGGATTCATTGGGTAGGAGTTTGTTCCAGGTTATTATACACTAAAATACACTAAAAATACACACAAAAAAAACATGTTGACTGAAACTGGAGAACAAAGCAGGAGGGTAAATACAATCATTTTACCATCAGAGAAATTTAAATGAACTAAAAACATGGAAATGCCCTCTCTACCTTCTACAAATCAGACAAAATAGGCGTCAATCAACTCAACTACGTTTGTGCTGGTTGGTGCAGCAACAATATTTGTTTGTGCTGCTTTGAGACAAAGCAGCACATCTTTATATTTTTGTTAGAAAAAATTATCTAAGTTCATTTGCTTATGAGTTTATTTGAAAGGTAATGTTTTCATATTATTATTTTGTGTGTTGTTTTCTTGAATTCTTTTCTCTTGTGCTACATCATTAACTGTTTTTAGGATGTTTACACATTCCTGTGTCCTCAGCTGCTTTGGTCATTAACTGTTTGTGTTATCAGCTGCCTGTGAAACTGGTTGGTACTGGTCAACCTCGTGCCCTTGTGAGGGCATGTCCACAGAAGGTTCTTTTGATCCATTCTTTGTGTGACTGTGTGAAGAAGCCCAACCTTTTTCCTTGTAATCATAATAAAAGGCAGTTGTGAACTGAGAGCCAGTGGAGTTGACCATAGAAACTGTTTGACGGCGGTTCTCCCCGTCTGGCTCTGCTTCCCTTTTCTGCAGAAAAGCAACTTGTTGTTTTTGGTTGATTCCTTTCAGGTTAGGAACTAAAATAAACCCAACAATCTTGATAAAGATATTAATGGAAGTTTAAAGGTAATTTTGATTTAGTAAAAGGGGGTTTAAAGACCTTTTGAACTTTAAACGTTCATTAAAATCTTCAAAGTTAAGCAGCACAAGCAAAAAGAAATTTGCTGCACAAACGTAGCATAAACCTTTGACACCACTGTGGTGAGACCAACTTCACTCAGGTGAAACACCGTGACTGTTGCATGAGAGAGTCCTGAGTCGGCTGTTTTTGTGATGCAGAACAAATTTCGATCATTCATTGTGTGATAAATATGATGAAAAAAATCCATTATTTAGATGTTTTTTTTATTGCCCTGGCAGTAAGAGAGATGGGCTCTTAATCCATTAAATGTGACTTTAATAAAAACAGTTTAGAGTTGAGTACCAAAAAAGTGATGATACAGAGAATATAAAAGTCTTCTGGAGGTTTAATTAGTTGTATCTTTCTCTGTCTCTTCAGGTTGTTTCCAGAATTTCGCCAACAGGCTGATCTGAGTTCATTTGAGCTGCAAAGGTGAAGTTTTGTCGCTCAATCGCCTGAAATTTGGAAAGGAAGAACTAACAAACTGTAAACTTTGGCAAACATCAAAGTTATTTCATCTTAAGATAAGTTTTTTGATTATATAAAAACCTGTTTTGGTAACTGAAAAAAGTTACTTTTTTACCTTAAAATGTAATAATTAGTCTGTTTTACCGCAGTACTTTAAAAGAAAATACTAAATCCTGATGTTTTCCTTCTGTTTTTTTATTTTTTTGCTTTATCATCCATATCCCACATCTGGCCACACTGTTAGTTTATGTAGCTGAATATAATCTGTCTGGAGTGTTGGACTGTATTTGATTGATTTTATCAACATTTTCTGGATAAAACAAGTGTCTAAATAATCTGAAGTCAGTTTTATTATCGTTGAGCTGCAGAAACTCTCATACAGAATTTAAAGTTTGCTTTTGGTTTTCTATTCTGGTTTGTTGTTTAAATTTCTGTAGCTAAGACAAATTCTACAGTTTGTTTATTTTGGGTAAAATCTGTTAATAAAATGTTAAGTTATTTAGAAAAGTGTTTTTTCTCCTCTTATTGTGTAAATATGTGCTGAAATATGCCGAATGCAAAACTCCACACTGTTGTGCTAAATGTTTTTTAATGTGTTTTTATGTATTTTAAATATTACTGAAAATGTTCTGTGAAAACATGATGGCTGCAGATTTAGGAGGATTTAATCTGGTTAGACTTTGCAGCAGTTTTTAACGTTATTAATCCCTCCATGTTAACTATCTGACTGCATGGTTTCTGTGAAAGGTGCTATGTTGCGAATAATTGCTTAATTACCTTATTGATTGTTGCTGATTATTGGGTTTCATTTGCATGGAAATGACATATTCTTAAACAGATTGTGTATAGATATTGGCTTTCTAAGCTTTTGAGAACAAAATTGAACACCATGTAGCCATTTCACAGTGGCATCATTTCAATTAAAGAATGAGAAGATCAATATGTGCATATATATGTGTATGCAGACCCAATATTTGTTTTTGAAGGCAGGCTCCGGTAGTGCAAATATGCTTACTTTGTTTCTCAGTAGAGAAACTCAGGATGTGAGTTCAGCCTGGAGTTCAGCCTGAGGGAACAAACTGTCTCCATCATCTGAACAGCAAACAACCAGAACATTTATATATGATAACAAACAATGTTTTAAGAATTAAAAAATAAAAACTCCAATTATTTCCTGTTTGCTCTTCCATGTGTTCATGAAGGAAACATCTATATTACTTTAGAGTAATTTATGACTTTACTGTAGAAAAGGTGGGATGAACCTGCAGGGTAAAAATTTACTGCTATAAATATTTAAGTAAAGGCACAAAACTTTAACAACTGACATTGAATTAATTTAAAAACAGATTTGTCAAGTGAAAATGACCACAACATAAAATAGATTTTAATCTGGAGAAACTCAGATGGAAAAAAACAACAGTTAGAAAGTTTTATGTAACTTGAGGTTCTTTTGAGGAGACGTGCATCGCCGCCGCCAGCTTGGATGAACAAGTCAGGGCGGGGCCCAGGGTGGCCTTCTCCCCCAGGGCAAAGACACTGATGGTGGAGTGAAGCCTGGAAGGATGAGGGAGGAGACGGGGAGGAGACGGGGAGGAGACGAGGAGACGGGGAGGAGACGAGGAGACGGGGAGGAGACGAGGAGACGGGGAGGAGACGAGGAGACGGGGAGGAGACGGGGAGGAGACGGGGAGGAGACGAGGAGACGGGGAGGAGACGAGGAGACGGGTCGAAGCACGGCCGGGAAGCAGGTGGATCCATGAAGGTTTGGCATTAGGAAGGGGTTCTTGAATGATGATTGGCTGAATTGGAGGGACAACTTGCTGCTGATTGGATGAGGCGAAGGCATGACAAATAGATGATGCATGTAGGCGGACAGAGTCTCCCAGCTTGAATTTACGCCTGTTTTTCATTTCAATTTATGAGTATTAATTAATTGTTTTTTATGTAACAAGTTCGAGACCAAACAATGAAACAAATTTATTTTATACCTGGATTAAAAGAGGACTCATGGAAACATGTCAGTAGCTGGAAGCGGGTAATGAACAAAACATTTTCTGTATCATAATTAGATATAATTATATTTTATTAATCAGAAAGTGTCATGTTTGTGCTTCTAGTTGTGCTGACCTGGAAGCAGTTATAAACCATCAGAACTGAGAGCAAATCGCAGAATAAACACAACGTACTAGAGAGTGAACCACACACACCAGCATTAATGTTTGTATTTCTGTCATCAAGACAGTGTTTAGATTTATATTCATTAATAAAACTTTACCAAAACTGTAACTTATATTCAGTTAATATCTGAACTCTAACCCAAATCCCAAAACGACATCCAGCCACGTGACAACTGAACTTCTTGGAAGCTGCGTTTGTTTTCAGAAATGTATGATCCCTGCCTGTGGTTCAAGGAAAACAAGGAAGTATTTCCTGGAATTACAGGAGTTATAACAGTCCATGTTTAAACTTCTGCTTCTCCACTGATAATCTGCAAATTGTGGTTTTTACTTTGTAGATCACAGATAAACACAAAGTAATTTAGAACTTTTACTGTTGCCTCACAGGTTTTGTTTTTTTTTGCGTTATACTTCCTTGTGTCGACTTCTATCCTGAAAACACCCATAGCAATAATGCAAATTAATACATCAATCAATCAATCAAATTTTATTTGTAAAGCACATTTCAGTAATATATATAAACTTTTTATAAATATAGTTGAAACTAAAAGGTTTTGTCAAATCCTTAGGATTTGCTGCTTTGCTACTGGATTAATATTTTGCGTTACTCTGGTGGTTTAAAAGTCCAAGTCCTGTTTTTAATTGTTTACCTATACGTACGTTCACCAGCCACTTTATTAGGTACACCTTGCTAGTACCGGGTTGGCCTCCCTTTTGTCTTCAGAACTGCCTTCATCCTTCTTGGCATGGATTCAACAAGGTACTGGAAACGTTCCACCACATCCCAAAGGTTCTCCATTGGATTGACATCTGGTGACGGTGGAGGCCTTTCGAGTTCAGTGAACTGTTGTGTTCAAGAAACCAGTCTGAGATGATTGGTGGTTTAGCAACTGGCACGTTATCCTGCTGGAAGTATCCATCAGACGATGGGTACACTGTGGTCATAAAACGATGGACATGGTCAGCAGCAACAGCAGCAGCAACTTTACTGCTGGGACAATTAAGGTTTTCTCTTTTCTACTCTGTTTCTGATCAAGTCACAGTCTAGTTGGGAATGATCGTTAATCTGAGTGACAGCAGTGCAAAGAGAGAGATAAACAATGTAAACTGGGTTCCTCCAGCCGGAGTTTGCAAAAGGAGCAAGCAAATAGGTGTAGTCGACTCAAAATATCTCTAAATCTTTTATGTAATATTACCATTGTTTGGTTTTTGATGAGCATCTGTAAGTAAATAATGAAAACAAAGAAACTACTGAAAAGGAGCTTTTGTGAACTTGACCCCTGACCTTTTTTTAACTTATACATAGATGTCAATGATGACACTTTAAACTACCATCTTTTACTTTAGTTATGGCTACAGAAAATATAAATATATCAACTTTTGAATGCAGGGGCTGCACAGTGGCGCAGTTGGTAGAGCTGTTGCCTTGCAGCAAGAAGGTCCTGGGTTCAATTCCCGGCCCGGGGTCTTTCTGCATGGAGTTTGCATGTTCTCCCTGTGCATGGTGGGTTCTCTCCAGGTTCTCCGGGTTCCTCCCACAGTCCAAAAACATGACTGTCAGGTTAATTGGTCTCTTTAAATTCTCCTTAGGTGTGAGTGTGTTGTTTGTCTTGTGTGTCTCTGTGCTGCCCTGCGACAGACTGGCGACCTGTCCAGGGTGAACACGCCTCTCGCCCAGAACGCAGCTGGAGAGGAACCAGGAACCCTCCTGATCCCATTAGGGACAAGGGTGACCAGAAAATGCATGGATGGATGAACTTTTGAATGCCAAATTAACAAATGACAGTTTTTTAGGAGGGTTTTTTTGAGAATGTTGTTTTTTTACATTCAGATTGTAAAATCCCCAAAGCAGATCATAATTTAGTTACAGAGTGAAAACATATTTATAATTTTGTATTTATAAGTGATCTAAAGGAGAAAACTTTTTTTTTTCTTCTGGGTAATTCTAAAGAAAAATAATTCAAATATTGTGTTAAAGATACATGAAAAACAGCATTTTGCCTCTGGAACAAAAAAACTGTTGCAGTAAATAAAAGAATAGCAATATGCAACAGTTTTTATTTAATTTTCAGTTTTATGACAAATACACTAAAACTTGAGTTAATTTTAAATGGAGTACATGCAGAAATTGTATGTTTTCTTTTCTTCTAGTTGTGTAACATAAAACTATGTTTTTTTTTCACAGTGGACCAGAGGTGCCAACCCATCCTGGGTGTGGACACGACTCAGGTGAGCATAAAAGGATGCAGAAAGAAACAGAGAACTGAGATGAAGACAGAACTCCAGCTGCAGCAGACGACCTTCAGAACATGTAAGAGACGTCGTCTTAAATCTGTAACCGACTGGTTGTGGGTCACAGCGTTTGTCCACTGTGGTTTCATTTTAATTATCTTTTTGTCCAAGTTTAAGAGCAACATCACTGTTTATGTTTACAGTTCGAACTCTTGTATTTACCCTTGTTTCTGATAACCGTAATCCTAAATGTCATTTTCTTTGTATTTATTTCTAAACCAGAGAAAAACTTTGGAAGAATTTGAACCTTTTTGGATCCAACAGTGTTTCATCTCTTGTCGGCTGTCTGGTCAGCCTCCAAGATGCTTCGCCTTCTGCTGCTCCTGTGTGTTTTTATCACACTGACAGGCATGTAAACACACAGCATTTTATTCTTGGAATAAAAAAAACACTTTCTCTAGTGTTTATTTTATTATTTTACTTAGTTTGGTTACAATACAGAGTCCAAAGTTGTTTTTTTTCAGTTTTCAGCTCAGTTTTGGGTCCACTTTTGTTTTCCTTTTCTATTATTCCTCTTGCTGGCATTATTCAGTCTTTTTCAGATCTCTTATCACATTTACACGATGACATTCAATTGTATTTTTCATTTCGACTGCATCAGCTGGACACGTTGGCCATCCTCGTCCAATGATTGTCCAGTATCAGTGACTGGCTCTGCAGCAACTTTCTGGTTCTAAACACCAGTATGACAGAAACTATGATTATTATTATTATTATGCACAGAATAATTTCTAGATCTTGTTTTTCAATGCTATTGGAGCCGTTTTTGCCAATCGGAGGAAAACTGAGGCTACAGTAGATGACAGAGCAGGATTATTTATTATAATCGGAAAAAAAGTCATGCAAAGTAACTGAAATTCAAATGTTGCTAAAATGTAATTCAGTCTCTTTTGGTTTGTTTTTTATTTATCATGATTTCTCTGCCTCATAGGACAAGCTCTGTCTTGTGTTGTGGGAGGTTGTTCTGCTGGACTGGACTGCATCAATGTAAATGGAGTCCTTCAGTGTGTCGATCCCTGCTCCCGTTACACTGAGCTGCGTGACGAGTGGCGCTCAATAAATAACCTAGACCAGAGCAATGTGAAGTGTGACCAGAATGTAAACTGGGACGGCTGGTATCGATTTTATCTCAGTCAGAAAAGTGCTGCTATTCCAGAATATTGTGTAGAAATGAACAGATGTGGAACTCATGCTCCTTTGTACATAACAGAGCCTCATCCCACACAGACCAATGAAATCGTAACTCGCACTGTGTGTAATCACTGGACCTCTTCCTGTTGCACTTTTTCCTCACACACCATAAAAGTCAAGCTCTGCCCTGGAAGCTTTTATGTTTACAAACTTGCGAAACCATCAGTTTGCCACCTCGCATATTGTGCAGGTATTGTTCCATCACCACTATTACCATTCAATCTTTCTCTAAAACCCATGAAATGTTGATATCATTTTGTTATGTTGTTTTTTCCAGAAATAGTTTCTCAGAATGTGTTTGACGTTAAAGCAATGAGCCAAACTGAGACCAGCATCGTTCTACAGTGGAGCAGATTAAACAACCTTAACAGCTTTATCATCCAGTATAACGGTAGAGAGATATCGGTCGGAGCACCGAGTGGAAATGGAGCCGTAACAGCCGCAGTTTCTTCCCTCACGGCAGCAACTCAATACACATTTACTGTTTTTGCTGTTGTTGGAAATGTCAGAGACCGTGGAATACAATTTACAGCTGCCACTGGTAAGATGTTTCATTTTACTTTTTGAAGAAAATAATAATAAAATTATTAGTACGCTTACTGCAAAGATGCAAAACCTCACCAAGTATTTTTGGTCTAGCTTCTAGTGTAGATGAGTGTTAGTACACCTGAAATAAGACAAAACCTTACTTATAAGTAACTTTTCAGCAAGATATATGAGTTTGATTCAAGTAAATAATTCCTTAAAATTGGAAAAAAGTACTAGTTCCACTGGCAGATTATTTCACTTATGACAAAACATTGTTGCCTAATTATAAGGTAAAATATAGTTGACGCTCGCTTTATTCTCCACTTTATGAAATTAGACACCATTACTCAGGTGCAGTGAAATTTCCACCTTTAATGAATTTCTAAACGTTGTCTTCAGCTCCTCCAAATCCATCTGGCTTGGTATCCCTGAATGAAACTGAGAGCAGTTTAACTCTGCAGTGGAACAGAGTGAACAACGTCAAAAGCTTCATTCTGCAGTTCAACGGTAAAGAGACAAGAATCGATGCGCCAGCTGGAAATGGACCAGTAACTTACACAGTCTCGTCTCTTTCTGCTGAAACCAAATACACGTTCACTCTCTTCTCTGAGTTTGAGAATATCAGAAGTACTGGAATACAACTTATTGCTCAAACTGGTAAGATTTTAATGTTATTTGTTATTTTTAGGTGATGGGTAAAGTTGTCAATTTTAAACTTGTTGAACGTCAACTATAATCCCAAAAGAAGAAAAATTCTAAAAGTAGTTTTTTAAGATATTCTGTCAAACATCTCCAACCTCAACCCAGAATGAACAGTATTATTTACAGGCTAATGGTTGGTGAGTTTGAAATTTCAGACCACCTCTACTTAACATTCTGCATTTAACGGTATTTATGTTTTTATGTTTTGTAGATGCTGCTGCTGAGAAATTTGATAAAGCTACAAAGTTCAACCTCACCTTGTGTCCGTTAACTTTCTATCAAAATGTTTACCAGAATGTTTATGTAAGTAAAATGGAGCCAAATGTTTCTGAATAGGCCTACTTGTAGTCTAGTATGGGTTTTAATTTAACTTTTATTTGTGCAGCAGTAAGCTCATGAATCCCATTAGTGGTTGAATCTTAATTTTTAGCATAAAAAATTCAGTACATGTATAAAACATGGCGGGTTTTTAAAGTGGTGTGTTTGTTTTTGACAGGTGAACTTCACCAATAAGAACTTCGCGATCTGTTTCAACCGTTTTTATAACTCTGAAAGCAATGACGACTGCATTATTGGACCTAAACCAGACTCTGGCCAGGCGAACTTCATCATAAGGGAAAAAGATTCTTCATATGAAGCCCAAAGCAAAGCGGCAGTGAAAACCATCAGGAGCAGCATGACGTGCTCTGTGCATTTTGACATGATGTACATGAACAAAAAAGTAAATATCACATTTAATTTCAGCTCTTCTTGATGCTTACGAGATTTGTAAATAATCAGATTATTTATTTATTTATTTATTTATTATTATTATTATTATTATTATTAATAATCAGATTAGTCACGTATTGACCCTTTGCACGTGACGTCACGGTCTTCAGAACTCGGTTCGTTCCGCCATGATGGACGTCAAAACGCAGCTCCTGTAAAGCCTGTCAAAAAGCGACATCTGATAGCCTAATATCGCCTTTATTTAGTTGATTTCGCTTTAACAATAGACGCGGTCTGCTGCAAATACGAGGGTGAAAACCTAACTTGTAGTTTTATTATATAACTTAATGAGGAAAGACGCGGCGGCGATGGATAGCAGCTGTCAATCATAATGACCGTCAGCTCTCGGTGTAATCCGTGTAATCGCGGGTTTGCAGCGAACGGTTTTTACAAGGTAAGGAGATAAAGGCTCACATACTTTATAAGTATGATTAGAAAGATGATATTCAATATCGCATTAATGAGAAAGGTACCTGTCTAACAATTAGTAACCATGGAGACAGTGCCCCACTATCATGTTAGCCTAGCATGAATGGAAAACAAACTGGCTACATCTCGTCTTTTGTTCATTTTTAAGGCTTCTTCGGAGTGAGGGGGAACGCTGTTTATGACATAGTGACATAAATCACGTGGTGTGAATTCAGGAAAAGTCGGTAATTTGATCAACACGTCAGGAGGGAGGAGGTACGGCTCGGTTTCTGAGCTAGCTGTTTCAAACATCTGTAATTACCGCCGTATATGAGCCCCAACCAGGAGTGTCACGTTCACAGACAAATTAGCTCGACCGGAACAAGAAGAAGCCTTGAATAAACAATTTCAGTCGCTCTGTTCAATATTCCCGATCCTCATTTCTAACATGTAACGTAGTTGCAAAGGATCAATGTGAAATCCCTGAAAAATCTAGTACTTCACTTTTGGTAACTTTTTTATTTTTTGCATCTTTTTGTCTTGCAACTAAGGTAAATCTGAACCTCCTCAGTTTTGGGAAACAAACTGCTTTGCATTTCAGTTCTGTCTCCAGTGAGGCAAAAGTGGTGAGTATTTTTATTATTATTATTTTGTTTTCACATGTGTATTTACTATAAATCATTTATTCTAAGAGTAGAAATTGGTTTTGAAAGCAGTATTGTGAATAAAAGGCTTAAATTAAAACCATCTTTACTGCATTTTACAAGGTAAAGTTTAGCTATTTAAATGGTAATCTGTTGCTCTTCCATTCTAATGTTTCAAGTAATTTCTGTTATGCTCTTTGTTTATAACAATAACTGAATGTTTATTACCATATAGATGGTGGACGTAGCAGTTGAGGGTAAGCTAGTTGGGTCTGTGTCTCTCGGGTCGGCTGACTCTGGATTTGCAGACATCAGTGGATGCAGAATCTCAGGTTGGTGAAATAATCTGTTTTTTCTGTTAAGCATTAGTGACATTTGAAAGAGAAATAGGGGGATCTTTAAGATTGGCAACACAAAACTTTTCCTTTTGTCTTCAGGTTTTGGGATTTTACCTAATTCAACAGTCCGTTTTGAAAAAACCTGCAGAAGCTTCACCTGCAGCATCGACAGATCTGTCACATCAACCGGCTGTGGTGAGCAGGAGGAATGTGATGGAAGCGGCAGGTGAACACACACACACACACACATATACAGTCTGGTTTCTGGTTTAGACAGAAAGCTACGGATTGTTGTTAAATTGTTGCTGTGATTTGTTATCAATCTGCCTGTTTATTTTTCCATCAGATGTTTTAAAACCCAAATCTGCACCGTGACCGGCCCCACTGTCATCGACTTCCAAGGTCAACAGAGCTCTGTGAAGGACCGGTGTGTGTACTCTCTGGTGTCAGACTCATCAAGCGGGTTTGAAGTGCTGGCTAACTTCCAGGAACGCCGCCGTAGAGACGTGAGCTTCCTGGACAGTGTGAGCCTTCGACCTGCTGGCTCAAATGTTTACTTTCACCTGGAACAAGGTGGCAGGATTAAGGTAAGTCCATGAAAGCTGGATTTGAAATTCCTGCACACTGCTTCCCTTCATCGCATAGATTCTCATTTTATGACTAATAATTTTCCTATTTTGTTGCACTCAGATGAACAAGACAGTGTTGACCCTAAATAGTCCAGTCCAGCAGTTTAAGGACATTTCATTAAGCAAGGACAAAAATGGACTCACAGCAACGTCTTCGTTCTCTGGGCTCAAAATGTCGGTGTTGTTTGATGGCTACACTGCACAGATCCACATGAGGGGTAAGAATAAACAAGGCAGCAATATACTGATTATTATTTATCTGGTTCTTCTTTATGGACTCCTGCCATAAATACGAATAAGAAAAAAAAAACAGGAAGGGAAAACACAAAATGAGCACAAAGACAAGCTATTAAAGTTAAAGATTGAAAAAGAAATATAAATTTAATGTTTCTTTTTTACTTAGTTGAATTTGACGGTACAGTGATTCATTTGTTAATTATTTGGGGCATGTAATTTATTTCTTAAGCTATTTATTTCTGATCTTTATTTGTTCTGTATTTATTTTTAGTAATGCCAGGATTAGACATATATATATATATATATATATATATATATATATAAATACAGAACAAATAAAGATCAGAAATAAATATATATATATATATATAAATTCCTTCTATTCATAAAGAAAAATAGGCAACAAATCCATCTGTAGACGTGCAAAACAGAACATAAGACTTAAAGCTGTCATTGATGTTTACTCAGGAAGGTTTACTATAAAAAATGCTTTTTCATGTGAAAATTTAAAAATTACAACAAACACATTGAAGATCCAACATTTGTTTAAGTCAGTAGAAATACTTCTGCACTTGTTAAAATTCAGCTGTAGGATGATGATAGAAATAAATTTGATGTCCTGCTTTCATGCAGCTTTCACTGATATTATCTTTAAACTTTCAGTACCTGTTGGTTCAGCGGTGGTGGGTCTGTGTGTTAACTCCAGAAATATGTCAAGTGTGAAGCTTCTTGATATCAGCTCTCCAAGGTACAACATTATGATGAATAAATAACTAAATGCCATCATTTTGAATTCAAAAACATTCCCTCCAATACCAGGAAGTTGACTTGTTAAGGTTTTCTTTCTGTTTTTTTTGCCAGCTGTGAAAGGCAGTATGAAGACCCTGTGGACAGTCAGATAGACCGCAACATGATCAGTGAACAGTGAGAAGATTTATTTCTTCTACCGAGTACAGATCTGTGTTATACTGTGTAGTTTGTATTGAATATGACAGGGATGTCAAATTCATTTTCATTTTAAATTGCATCAGGATCATGAATGTTCTTAAAGGGCCGGTAGTGCCAGAATTTATTGATAAAACCCATTAGCAAACTGTTAAAATATTTATAAAAAGTTTTCTCTGGATTTGATCTTCTGATCAGGTTGATCAGTCCATCAGGGTTTTTATGATTTTCTGTGATTTTTTTTCTTTGCAATTGGAATCACAGATATTATGCAGCTAATTTAAAAGTTTTTGCAAGAAACATATTACTTAATATTTGTGCCATTATGATCTCAGACAATAACTTGACATCAAACCTGAGGCAGCAGTACAAGCAAGAAATACTGCCACCTGCAGGTGGGGTTTAGCACCAATTAAATGCAATGTATTTGACCAATTTTTTGTGGAAAATATGCAATAATTTCACAGCTACGCATTAACACACAAAAATATTCAGGAACTGTTAATTGTTCCTGAATTTCTGCAATTGTAAAATCACAAAAAATGGATGGACTAATTGATGTAATTTGGCATCTCTGACACTGTATAGAATAAATAAAAATGTGAGAATGTTTAACGTTTTTATCTTTCTGTGTGTGAAAAAGCTGTAACCTCTTGAGGGTTGCCCCGTTTTCCTCCTGCAACAAAAACGTCGACCCGACTCCCTACATCAGCGCCTGCAACAGGACTCTGTCTGAATATCCTTCAGCTGATGGTCTGGACTGCCAGTTCCTGTGGGCGTACGCCACAGCCTGCCACCTGCAGAGCAACATAACACTGGACAGATGGTGGTCAAATGCAGGCTGCTGTGAGAGAATCACTACTTCACTGCAGCGTTTTTACAGCCTGCATGCTGTCAGAATGACATTTGGTTTTGCTTCTCTGCAGCCAAGCCTCAGGCGTTTTGTCAGGACAAGCTCTGCAGCGATCATGAGTTCTGTGGCAGGAAACACAGCGGGAAGACTGGCTGCCTCTGCAGAGCTCTGTTTGCCTCCAAATACAGACTTTCTGGCACTCTGGGTAAGAAACCTCTGAGAAAAACACAACTCTACCAAAAAAAAGACGGAAATCAGAGATGCTAAAGATATTTTTATTTCCAGGTGAGCCGGCTGTGTGCAGGCAGAACTCTGGTTCGATCACTCTGGTTGGATGTCTGCTGGAGGAAAAAGGCGTCGATTATTCAGTCCTCCACCTGAACGACCGGAGCTGCAGGGGCAAGATGGACGAGAACCACATGGTGACCTTCAGCTTCGACAGCAGCAACACCTGCGGGACGGAGATCATGGTGGGATCTTACACTCATCCTGTCATTCTTATCACAGAGATTTGTGCATTTCTTGCATTTTTCTCATCCATTATTTCCAGAAAAATCACAAAAAAGTAAAAAAACAGAATTCTTAAGCAGAAATAACTGATTATTTTTCTCTAATGAACGTTTGATTCTGCAGAACAATGGAAGTCAGATAAACTACAAGAACACCATCATGACCCAGAACAGTTCTGATGTCATCACTCGCCATGATCAAGTGTTCATCGACTTCTCCTGCCACCACACTCAACCCGACATAAAGATTGTGGCCTTAAGAATTAAAGACAAGTGTGTGACTGATTTTGTTTCAGCCGCGATGAAAATGTTTTCAGCTGGTTTCACTGCAAAAACGCAAAACACAAAAGTTTGCACCAGTTACTAGTGCAAATATCTTAGTACACTGGAAATAAGAGAAAACTTGAGAGTAACTTTTCAGCAAAATATAAGAGCTGGTTTTAGTCAATAATTCTTAAATTGTGATAAAAAGTACTAATTCTATTGGCAGATTATTTCACTTTTAACATATGAAACGTGTTGTTAGAAGTGGAATAATCTTCCAGTCTTGATACTTTTCCATCAATATTAAGGAAGTATTAACTTAAAACAAGCTCCTATAGTTTGCTGAAAAGTTACTTGTGAGTTAGTTTTGTCTTATTTCACATCTACAAAGATATTTGCATTAGAAAAGACCAGAAATAGTTGGTAGGATTTTGTGTTTTCTCAGTTTAATAAGCTCACACGTCTGTTGGTTTGCAGCTCTGTGGTCCAGCACATCAAGTCTGGAGAATGGAGCTACTCTGTGTCGATGAAAGCATATGAGAACGCTGGCTACACCCGGGCTGTGAACTCTGGTGTTCTGCTGAACCAGAAAATGTGGGTGGAGCTGAAGACGGACGGGCTGGATGCGAAAACCATCGCCGTGGTGATGGACTCATGCTGGGCAACCAGCAAGGAATCACACAACAGCGAACCAAGATACGACCTGATTAAAGATGGGTGAGGCGCTGACTATCGGTCATAACCAAGAGAACGTTCAGATTGGTTTATAAGACTCACCTGAACTGGTTTTTCTTCTGCCCAGCTGTGCTGACCCAGACGACGGGACAGTGGAGGTGGAGGGAAACGGAGAGGGAACCTCCACCTTCTTCTCCTTCAACATGTTTGAGTTTTCTGGGGACTCTGGTGACGTTTATCTGCACTGCAAGATCCAGCTGTGTCCTAAACAGGGGAACAACTGCATCCCGGTGCGCACTTTAAAAAAAACTTTATTAACAACTGGTGCTGTCAGATTATCTTAAAAAACATAATCAGATTAATCACACGCTACACTGCAAAAACACAAAATCTTACAAAGGATTTTTTGTCTAGTTTCTAGTGCAGAAATGTTAAAACACATGAAGGAAGACAAAACCTGCAAGTAACTTTTCAGCAAGACAAGGTTTGGGTTCATTACATGTAGATTTGGTTCTTTATCAAGACTTTAAATGCTTCTGAAGAAGATGGATGATTTTTTTTCAATATAAAACTTAGTTCTTGAAGGGATAAATCTTAGGAAAACACTGTATGTAAATATGTAGTGCTGGTCTGCAAAATAGTAAATGTTGTGTTTTTTTTGTGTGTTTAAATGCCAGGATTGCTACAATGAGCCTAAAAGAGAACAAAGATCCGTCAGATCAGCAAAGAAAACTACAGACGCAGCTTTGATCAGCATGGCCTGGATTCATTAGACGACAACGTGGGTTTGTTTCTTTAACTATTGTCATAACAGTTTCTGTAGCTGATCGTGGCAAGATAAATTAACTTTAAAATAAAGTATTTATTTATTTGTTAAATGTTTATTGGGCAAGTAATTCAATAATCAAGATATTTATTTATTTATTTATTTATTTATTTATTCATGTTTGCATTTTTAATCCTGACAGAAATGGTTCATCATATTACAGAACAAGAAAATGTTTTTTAACCTTTGAAAGGAAATTAGTTGCATTAGATTTTATTTAGATAAAAGAGATTTCCAGATATATATTAAAATATTTTTATATTTTTTCTTATTCTTTACAATAAAAAGATTGTAGCTGTAATATAAAAGAAATAATAATAATTCAAAAAACTTGTTTGAATGTCCTAATATTCATGGCTAATCAAAAACACACATTTCCCAGCTGTGATGAACTAAATCTACACCAGAGAAGTAGAGAAAAAGTCTGTAGAGGAAGAATGTGTGACTCTCATATTTAATTGTTTCCTCAGGTGGTTTCCATGTAAACTGGACCGATGGACCGACCTCCGACCTTTATGATGATTCCTGACATCAATCCGGATCCACAGATGGGATGTTTGGAAATCTGGGATTATTTCTCACTTTTTGCTGCTTCATCATCTAATATCTTTAGAGGGAATTGGGTTTTATTACAATTAATGTGGGGACAACTGGAGCTTAATCCTGAAATAGTTTTTTTCATAGATGTGATTTAATTAGATGAAGGGAAGAATGAGGACTGCATTTGATTATAACTTTATATTTTTAAATTGAATTGACTTCTTTAAAATAAATACTGACATTAATCTTTTTTTCTTTCACTTTTCTTGCAAAATAAATACAAAAATAAATAAATAAAATGTGGCATAAAAAAGTTGTTTCTCATCTTTTCTTTTTACTAAACCAGTCTGATGTTGTTGATAAGAGATTAACAGATACAACATTTAACTGCACACTTTCAGTAACATATACAATAAGGTTCCTCATTGAAACAAAAAGAACCTTTATGCAAAATGTTTCTCACTCACCTTAATGTCTGAAAAGTTGTACATGTTTTCAATTTTCTTGAAATATGTTTGTGGATTACCAGGCACATCTACAAATACTCAGCTATGTTGTCAAAAATTACATTTCTTTATAAACACACGCTGAATAAATGATGTAATGCACATCTGTGACCAACAGGAGTCCAAACTCTCCCTTCAGCCTCAGATATGTAATTATAATAGCAATCAAAACAGAGCTGTAGCCTGATTTCACATTTTACATGAGATTCTTTTTACACTGTCAAACAGACTAAATTAAATTATCATTACCACACCACCTAAATATAATATGTGCTTCATTTTAATAAACTTAGTGATCCATATATATATATTCTTCAGTCCTACTTTATAAAAAGTGAATATAAACTTTTGGTGTTTCTCTAAAGATTCTAAATAAAACATATAGTGCTATTAACATGAGTTTAGAGTTTCCACATTTAAAATCTTTTACAGTAAAATATGCGCCACAATTCAATTCAATTGAAGTGTCAACAGCATCAGAAACGTCTGACTCGTATCTCCTTGTAAGATGAGACTTAATACCAAAGACTCAGGTTAAAAGGTTTTCACCGGACATGCTAAGCTACAGATTTAAATTACTATTCATAGAAATTCTGCTCTCTGAAACATTGAAACTATTTTTTTACTAACTGGTACGAGTCATGAGGATCAGTGAATATCCGGTTATGACTGATTTTCTGATTGGAAAACGTACAGATGGACATTCACAGGTTAGTTTGACCTACTTTAACTAACATTTTCCGCAGAACATCCTTCACAATCAGAAAAAGAGTAAGAATAATAATAGTAATACTAAAAAATAGCAAGTGGGACAGCAGTGAGCTGATACACAAAAATAAATAAAAACTGATTAAAACTTACAAAAAAAGCCTTGGTTTATTTTTTATTTTTTCTGAAAACCCCTAAAATAAAATGATGCAAAGACTTTGATAGAGTCAATATCTGTAAGCTAATGTTCAGTTTTATCTAATGTGAGCTTTAAATTTATGTATTTTTATGCATAGATACAGAATGGCAGATCAGTTGGATGTGTTCTACTCTCTACCTGTCATAGATCAGGTAGAGATCTATGATAATCTTTTATTATCATAGATCTGATAATAAAAGATTCCACCTGTCCGACGTTTTTTAATAAATTCTTCCTTTTTGAATTCAAGCTCTTTTCATGTTCTCCCTGTTTTTCTTAAATGGATAAATAGAAACATTCTGTCCAAAATTCAAAACCTTTTCCTCTAATAGCGTGTGTGAATGTGATGTTTGACCAAATGATTTAAAGAAACTGATTAAACACGGTAATAACTAACATCCCTTGCTTTCTTTGAACGTCACACGATATTGTTAATGTATACGTGTTTCCAGGGTTCTGTTATTGTAATAAGATGCTAAGGAGGCTTTTATTACAAGAGGGAGAGATTGTTATCAGGAAGTGTCATTTTTCCTGCACCGCTCCCTTTATTCCTTGGGTGTGGACGGGACTGAGGATGGACATAAAGAGACAGAAACAAACCGAGGGACAGAGCAGAGACGACGAGTCTGACGAGCCTCCATCGTTATCATCCTTCACTGCAGCTGAAAAGGGTAATTCAAATCTTTAAATGTCTTCTTTGTTATCATTATTTACAATTTTAAAAACTGGTTTTAGCAGAGAAGAAGTGAAAACTGCTGAAAAACTCTGTTTGTTGTTTCCAGGAGGACGAGGAGAAACGTTTTGACCCACAGCACAAGTTAGTTTTACACAGAAAAATAAATAATTTCATTTCCTCTGGAACAAAAGAGGTGACTTTTACCACATTTTATTAAAACATTAGAAAATATTAACAATGTGTTAATATTTACAACAAGCTGACAGTGGAGAGAAACTGCTAAAAATACATTTACTTAATTCTTAGCTGCAGTGAAAAATATTATTTTTTATAACACTTCCACCTAAAGCTCTTTAATGTGTTTTTGTAACTATATAAAGTTATCATTTTTTTAGAAACATAACACAATAACAGAGGCGCTGGTTTGTTTAAATGCTAAACTTCCTCATAAATATCATTACTTTAAAAAATACAATCATTTTGCAGTAAAACAAGTAAATTGGCTTTTAGATGTTAATAACATTTAAAACAAGATGCTTAGACTTTTTGTCCGTCGATATCAAGCTAAAATGTTTGGTATTTCCAGCATCCCAAAGTTCAATTCCTATCCAGGTCTGTCACCATGGTAACTGCTGCCGCACTTTGGACCAATCCTTTTTTTTTTTAAACTGAGGAAGCATGTAACTATATATATATATATATATATATATATATATATATATATATATATATATATATATATATATATATATATATATATATATTAAACTCAGTTTGGTAAAGTTATTTGGAACGTAAAGAGTTAAAGTGGATTTAGTGGAGTTTATTTGCAGCAGGAGGACTCAGGTCCAGCTCTCTAGCGCCACCATCCTGCAACTTTTAGGTTCCTCTTTACTCCAACAGAGCAGGATCAGCTCTGAGCAAACATGCTAACGAGACATTTGTTTGATAATAAGGAAGCATCTGAAAGCTGCAGGAAGGTTGGAGCTCTGGAGGACCCTGATTTACAGAATAGTTCTGGTTTAAAAAAAAAAAAAGATTTATGTGTTGCACAGATTAAGCAAAAGAAAAAAAATGAGCTCAAATGTTACATGACATCTATAGACAGATCCATGTGATCCAGACACTGATTTTATTTCCTGAGGGTAAAACAAAGCAGCTGAACCTTCTTCTATACTAACTTTGTCTCTTTTAGCTTTGTCAGCTGTTTTCCCAGCTTCCAAGATGCTCCGCCCCCTGCTGTACCTGGGCGCTGTCATGGCACTGACAGGTAAATCAGACGTCAATGTTTACACACTGAAATATTAACAATTAAAACATTTAATCATAGAAAAATACTCAAACATTTTAGATCCCTAAAGTCAAGCAATTATTTTCAAAAGAAGATCTTTAGAGTTATGTGAAATACATCTAAATTTACATTGAACATTTAAATTGAACATTTTGTAGAATTCAAATCCTAAATGATAATGTGGTGTGTTTAGTTGCACATTTTTCTGCACTAGTTTTGCATTGAAAAACTAATTAAAAGTAGCTTCTTTAGCTTCTCTGCCCAAAATAATCATCCGTACATACAGAAATAGAAATAACTAGATGTGCAGACGGCCTTTCATGAAGTAAACTTTTAACTTTTCTATTTTTTTCTCACCACTGTTTGCGTCTCCATGCCTGCAGGTGCTGCTGGAGCCGACATCTGCACTGTGACCGGCCCCGCCGTCATCGACGTCAGAGGCCGATTCACTCCTGTGACGGATCGGTGTGTGTACTCTGTGCTCTCGGACTCATCAACGGGTTTAGAAGTGTTTGCTGCCTTCAGGGAGCGCCGCCGCAGAGACGTGAGCTTTTTGGACAGCGTCACCCTGAAGCTGCAGGATCCAGCGGTTCAGTTTCACCTGGAGCAAGGAGGGAGAGTCCAGGTGAGCCAATCCGACACCAGCTGCGTTTCCACTACAAATGTCTGCAAAACGTCACCAAAGTTTTGCTTCCATTAGTTAAGAAACGCAGTTAAAATCACACGTGAATACATCTGTTCATGCGATAAGTCATAAATATGATGTTCCTGTCACTTCCTGGTTTGCAGCAGTGGCAACATCCAGTTGTTGATCAGGTGAAAATAAACCAATTTCAATATGGCCAAAAAAAAATCCACCAAACTTTATCAGTTTTTTGAAATTGGTGTTTCCATTAAGCTAATTTATTTTTAAAATATCAAATAGCTCCATTGGAAACCCAGCTTGTGGTATTTATGATTGATTTATCGCTGCCACCAACCTTTCTGTTCTCCGCCACAGATGAACGACGTCCAGCTGAACCTCAGCAGCTCAGGCCAGGAGCTTCACAGCGTTTGGATTTCCAAAGACACAACTGGAGTCTTGGCAAACTTCACAACCTCCAATCACACAATTTATTTGTTCTTTGACGGCTCCACAGCACAGATCCACACAGAAAGTAAGATCTGAATGAAAAGTCTTACATTTCAGCAGTAGAGAGCAAAACTACCTGACCCACATTCTGTCCTGGACGTTTTCAGCACCACTTTGGTCGTCTGTTGATGGTCTGTGTGTAAACGCCAGCAGTACCTCAACCCAGAGGCTAAATCTCTACAGCTCCTCCAGGTACACGCTCAACAAACACTTATTTTTTCTTTTAAGAAAATGTTTAGAAACATTCTGGAAAAAGCAAAGACATTGCTTCGGTCCAAAAGTGGAGAACTTGCAAGACAAATCTCAGACATTTTGACAATAACCTCAGATGTATTGTAGAAAAATTTCTGATTTTTCAGGTTTTTTCTAGTAAATTTCTGAAATTAATATTAATTTCTGAGCTTTTTGGTGAAAATTTTTTCTGCTATGCATATTTACCGTAACACACCATCATGGAGGTAGTACTACTCTTACTTGAGTAAAAGTTTTAGATAGTTACTCACCTCTGCCCAAATGTAATAAGTTAGTTTAAGGACAAGTCAAAGACAGAAAAGCTTGTCTTATCATCATGTGTTTTGTCTCCACCTAGCTGTCAGATTCAGTACAACGACTCTCTCGACACTTCAATCAACTGCAGCCTGATAACGGACCAGTGAGTAGATTTAATCACACTAAAGGAAATATTTATGAGTGTTAAAACAAATATTAAACTGCACCTCTAAAATATTCATGTAAAGAAAAAACATAAAGAGAGAAATGAGACAAATCTAATGCACTTTTAATATGAAAATATTAACGTTAAACATGCTGCATCACATCTGATATGTTGCATTTTTATTTTTCTTCCATCTGATGAGAAGCTGCAACATCCTGAAGGAATCTCCCTTCTCCTCCTGCAACGATGACATCGACCCGACTCCCTACATCAACGCCTGCAGCGACACTTTGTGCAAATATCCCTCAGTGGACGGTCTGAGGTGTCACTTCCTGTGGGCGTACGCCAGAGCCTGCAGCCTGAACAGCAGAGCCTCTCTGGGAGACTGGAGACCTGCTGGCTGCTGTAAGGACTGGTCCACTTCTGCTGAATTTTTATAGAACTTTAATGTATTTATGCAGATTTTTCACCGTGTTTCTCTGCAGCCTCACCTGAAGCTTTTTGCCAGGACAAATTTTGCAGTGATCATGAGTTTTGTGGAGAGAAAACGGGTGGAGGAACCGGCTGCCTCTGCAGAGCCGTGTTTGCCTACGACTACAGACAGTCAAACACTCTGAGTGAGACAGCTGGCGTTCACAATCACAGTAAGTATCAAACCATGAAACTCGTTTTCTTTTTGATATTCAACTTTTAGGTGAGCCAACAGTCTGCAGGCAGAACTCTGGTTCGATCACTCTGGTTGGATGTCTGCTGGAGGAAAAAGGCGTCGACTATTCAGTCCTCCACCTGAACGACCGGAGCTGCAGGGGAGAGATGGACGAGAACCACATGGTGACCTTCAGCTTCGACAGCAGCAACAGCTGCGGGACGGAGATCACAGTGGGTCCATCACTCCAACTCCACCGCAAAAACAATCAAAGTATTTTTGATTACTTTCTAGTACAAACGTCTTATTACACCACTAACTTAAAAGTAACTTATCAGCAAGATATAGAAGTTTGTTTTAAGTAAATAATTCCTCAATATTGATGAAAAAGTTCTAGTTCCACTTTCAGATTATTTCACTAATAACTTGGGAAAAATGTTTTGTTAAAAGTTAATCTGCCACTACAACTAGTACTTATTCGGCGATATTAATGACTTTAAACAAGCTGAAAAATTATTTTTGTCTTATTTTAAGTGTAATAAAATATTTGCACAAGAAACTTGAAAATATTTGGTGAGGTTTTGTGTTTTTGCAGCTTAACCTTGAATCAGAACATTCTTCTATAGACCCATGAATTCCCACTTCACTGACCAGGTTCATGAAAACGAGGTCTTATTATTGTACTTTACTCTGTTACAGAACAATGGAAGCCAAATAATCTACAGGAACGCCATCAAGTACCAGAACAGCTCTGACATCATCACTCGCCAGGACCAGTTCTACATGGACTTCTCCTGCCAGCACCACCAACCCGGAACAAAGACTGTTGCCTTCAACATCAAGGACAGGTGTGTGCTGGCGTTCAGGTTCCTTCAGCTCCGTTCTGAAGCTTGTTGAAGCTTTTATTCTAAATAATATTACTGTAAAAGTCTTTCAGGTTTTGATACAGACAGGAAAAAATTCCCCTTTAGCCTTTCAGTCTCAGGATGACGTTTATTTTTCAAAATGGCCGCTGTTTTTGAGCCTTTTAAACAATGTGTTGCCTGTTTTCATGACTAGATCTAGGGTGACCAGACGTCCTCTTTTTCCCGGACATGTCCTACTTTTCAGACCTAAAAAAATGTCCGGGGGGAATTTAAAAATCGTCCGGGATTTTGGTCAACTGCCTCAAAACACATTACATAGCTTACAGTGCATTGTGATTACATTGCCACTCCGTTCCACTACTCCATTCCAGGTTTCTTTGTATGGGAAAGAAATCGGTAGCACATGTTTGCCCGCTGACACCCCCCGCCCCCCTCCATTCCCCGTTGGCGCATGTTTGTCCGCCGATTATGTGTGATTAGACACCAAAGTGTTTTATCTGGGATAAATGTTGACAAATTTAGTGGAAAAACTTCCTTTTTGTAGTAACGTCACAGATGTGGAAGGTTTTGCTGCTGTATTATGGGCTGCGCTAAACGTGCTGTTGGTGTTTCTGTGTCCGAAGCTCTGTGGTCGTCATAGTGAAGTCTGGAGAATGGAATTACACCATGGCCATGAAGGCCTACACCGACCCGGGCCTCACACACGCTCTGGACTCAACCACTGCCGTGGTTCTCAACCAGAAGATCTGGGTGGAGCTGACGACCACCGGACTGGATGCAAGCGTGATCGCCGTGGAAACGGATTCATGCTGGGCAACCAGCCGCGATTCTCCCAGCAGCCAGCCAAGATATGATCTGATCAAGAACGGGTGAGGCGCTTCTTCAAAGAGTTGATGTTCCTATAGCTACTTAATAAAGAAAAAACCATAAACGTATTTTTGATTCTGAAACTCTTTCCTCCTGTTCTGTAGTTGTGCCGACCCCGGCGACCAGATGGTGCAGGTGGAGGGAAATGGAGAAGGAACCTCCAACCGCTTCTCCTTCAACATGTTCCAGTTTACTGGGAGCACTGGGGCCGTTTATCTGCACTGCAAGCTGCATCTGTGTGACAAACAGGGCAGCAGCTGCACTCCGGTACGCCTTCCTGAAATCAGTAGAAAACTGCAAACGCAGACATCCATGTGTATTCACAATGATCTCTGAAGATCTGAATAATTATTTATAGTTTTGTTGCTGTGGTTGCATTCTTAGAAGTTTTATAAAATAAATAATCCTCTCTGTCTTTAATGAAACTGCCAGGACTGCAGTGGCGGCTCTAAGAGACGACGCAGATCCACCAGGTCTGGACGTCCGGACGTCATCAGCCTGGCCTGGACTCAGTAGGTGAGATTATTTATTTCAACGTTTAACAGTTTAATAATCACCAGCTGTCCATTTAAAAAATAATGATCAAATCCGTTTAAGAGAAACTGCATAAAGTTAAATTAACTTCTGAAAGATGGTTGGCGATAATCAGAAAGTTGACGTTTCTGAACGAAACGATGATTTCAGTCAATTACAGCAGCCATTTATGTGATTGGTTTGTTTTCAACTGGTTTTAATTATTTTGAGGGAAAAATGTTCTGGAAGACCAAAAACCTGAAAACCAGAAATTAGAGCTAAAACTTGATCCAAGAAACGGCTGTTAGAAATGATTCACTGGTGGAAAAACATCATAACTTCATCTTAATGTTTCTCCAGACGGTTTCCATAGCGACAGGCTGCAGAACTTCATCATCTGAATCCAGTCGTGAAAACGGAGGAGCTAATTCACAGCTGAAAGCTTCTGCATTTGTTTCTTCACAGTTTGAAGGAGAAATGTTTTAGTTCCAGACGTGCAGAAGAAGAAAAACAGGATCAAAATGTTCAGCATGTTTTGATTTTATTGAGTTTGGGGCAAAATTATGTGGCTAACATCTACTTTAATAAAAACTTGTTCTATATCAGAAGGCCTATAATGCTAAATTTAATCAGATATTCTGAAGTTTATAATCTAAATAATTTCCTTTAACAAATGTTAATCCATATGATTTGTAGTGGTATGTTTAATTTTCTTCATTTGAGATTTCAATGATATTTTTTTAGTTGATAAAAGGGAAACTTAGTGACAACAGTCAACAATATAATTAACTTTGTGTAAAAGAAGATGAAGAAAAAACTGTGGTATTATTTTTATGGTCAGTTTCCCTGTAAAGCTTTAATATCTCCTGTTTTTGATGGTTTCCTTTTATTGATTCTTGTTTTCAGGAGCTTTTCTTTCTGTCTCAGTGATAATCTACTTTGTTTTCCTAAGCATATAAAAGACAAAAAACAGTGTGAATAAAAGGATGTGGGTTTTAAGAATTGTGATTGTTATTTTTGGTGCTGATGCTTCAATCTGTTACAGATGAAGATGTATTTAAGACTAAATGAAAATTAACATTAGAATCAATTTTTTCATGATAATGGAAAAGATAATATGAAGCAAAGCAGCTTAATTTTTTTTATTTTGTATTTTCATGTTCTGAAAATAATAAAATATTCATGTTGTTTCTTCATAGATCACCAGAGGGCGCTAACTTTCAATAAATCCTACAAGGCAGGAATGAAATCTATACAAGCTTAACTAAGAGTTTTAGTTTTAAAGATTAAATATTTTGAAAAAAAAAAAAGAAATCTAAAAACCAAAGAACTTTAATAACTTAAAGCTTGTGAAACTTTGATTTTAATTTTAGTAAAAACGGATACTATCTTGCTCCAAAACAAGACAAAATAATAAATTTTCTGTTTTATTTGATACTTTTTAATACACTTAAGAAAGCCAGTTAAAAATCAAATATTTAAATCACAGACAGTAAGAATAGATACAATAATAAATACTGAGAAATGATTGGGAGTCAGTCATAAAAAGAGGAATCTGACGACTTCAGAAAACATTTCATCTTCATGATGGAGAAAATTTCTGCTGTGAAACTAACAGAAGTTCATCTTGATGAAATCAAAATTCTCCAGAAAATCCAGAAGGATAAATGATGGTGTGAAGAAAGGCGCTGATCGAGAGCACGACATCAGACTGAACGATTCACTGATTCAGTTCACTTCAGGTTCCAGTTCAGTTCAGGTCCAAATACTCTGACATCACAGCAGGAAGTCGCCCAGAGGAGACGGTACGAACTGCAGGAAGCAACAGCCGGTCGTCATCCTTCAAAGATGGCCGTCATGAAGTCACTGAGGTTTATCGTCTTTCATCTCAAAGGAGCCTAGAAATTTAAATACACATTTAAATAAAACCAAACATGGAGAAGCAGCATTCAGCTTCTATGCACCACAAATCTGGAATAAACATCCAGAAAACTGAAAAACAGCCAAAACACTGAGTTCCTTTAAATCTAGAGTAAAAACCCACCTGATTAGAGCTGATTTTGAAACATCATGAATGAAACACCGACCCACATATTTGATGTGCATCAATGATTAAAATGTTTGTTTCTGGTTTTCTCATTTGTTGACTTTATATTTGTTTTTACTTTGTGTTTTTGTGTTGCTGAAATGTGTTATACAAATAAACTTGATTATGAAAATAATTATGTTTTCAGTCAGGATTTAAAATGACCAACTATTTATAGAGTATAAAAACTTAAAACTAAATCAAACCTTTTTTTTTAAATTGTTAAAGAGTTATTTAGGGTTCAATCTTTAAGTTTCTGTGTGAATTTTGATATTTGTGTGTATCTTTGTTTACATCTGTTTCAGAGGAGTTTACCGTCATGTTGTCTCATTCTGTAGATGGTTCATCCAGTCTCTTGACTCTTTGGATCTATTTTTTTTATTTCTACAGTACACAGTTACTCCTGTTGCTGCTGCTGCTGCTGCCAACACCAGCAGAACGAAGAGAGCCATCAATCCTTTGTTTTCTGTTGGAGGATCCGCAGTTGGACTCTCAGGTTGTTTGTCACCAGCTAACGGAAAGAAGAATTTTTAAAAAAAAAAAATCATAGAAATATAAATTATGACAAGTCATTTACAATCCAGCCTTTATCTGGCAGAAAAACTGATTTTCCTGGTGCATTTTTATAAAAATAATTATTATTAAATGATAAAATGTAAACATTTTTTTCAATAGTTTGAAACAAATTTACAGCACTGCTTTATTTTACACAAACACACACTAATATCATTTTTTCTACTGCTTCTTAGAGATAAAACAGTTCAGATGAACTTTGTAAACTCACCTCTGACTATTAGTCGACATGCAGCCGAGCCGAAGCCACAATCTGCCTGGATTTCACACAAATACAGACCAGAGTCATTAATCCTCAGCCTGGACACATGGAGTTTAATCCGTCCGTCTTTAAGGAGTTCTTTATCACTCTGGACTCGTCCTGAAAACTGTTCATCCTGAGACTGAGGCACCTCCACTCCACCATGCTCATGGAGCAAGATGGACACTTTTTTGTTTTCGGTTATTAAAGTGAAGATCATGAACTCGAAGCTCAAGCAGGAGTCGGGTCTGGAGGTGAAGGTCCACTCCAGAGTGATGCTGTGGTTCTCCTCTGCCTGATAGCTGCTCTGTGTCACATTCACTACAAATGTTGCTGCTGAGGAGACAGAGAGGGAAAGAGAGGAGCAGACACACTGAGAACTGGAACATGGGAGTCTTTCAGCTCCATCTAGAGAGCTTTCTGTCACAAAGACAAGATGGAGACTGACCACAGAGACATGAGCTGAGGATGAGGAGCAGCAGGATGCTGGAGATCATCTTCATCCTGAGAGAGGAAGAGGAGGAGAGGCAGCAGAACATCAGAACAATGTTTCCGTGTTGAAACTTCGTTTTACCAATATAATATCTGATGATGTTCAATAATGTGAGAAAAAGTCAAAATCTTAGAACTTAAAACAGAAATATTAAACTTTCTTCTTTTATCTCAATCTATTAGGTTAGATATTAACCTGCCGCTTCAGAAATGTTAATTATTTACCACCTGTCATAAATTAAGTGTAATTTTATATGTTTTTGGGGGAACTTTAGGTTAATATCTAGCGTAATCCATAAACGTCTCAATAAGTAATATTTCCATCCAGGCTGTTTTCTGTAAAACTTTTCTGTTGCCTTGTTTTTGGTTTTTCACTTTGCAAGTTTTCAGTCTGAATCCTTTCAGTAAAAAAACTGATTTGTGGCTCTGAAACAAACAAAATTAATGGAAAACAGTAAAAAAAAATCTAATAATTAATGAAGGTTTTACTTCATTTCCCTCATAATTAAGATACCTAGACTATTAAAAGCATAAAACAACAACGAGGCATAATTACAATTATAATTTTTTAGATTTGCTTTCAGAAACTCATAAACTTCCCCTTGTATTTTTATCCCCTGGATTTCCCCAAATGTTTATGTTTTTATTTTTTGCTTTCTGCTTCAAGGAACATCCTGCTTGGGGGAAAAGAACCGCAAAGCAAAGTAAAACTGAGAAGGTGTCAGATGACGGGTTGGGTCTGAATGTCTCAGCCTGTTTCCGTCTCTTCAGTCGTTCATCATGAGTTCATTCCTGTTGGGAGATGATCTGTTGGAATGCATCTAAAACGTATTTATTTACAGAAACGGTTGATGAAAACATGCTGTTGCTCTGAGATCCTCTGTGAAACGTCTCTTCTTGTCTCAGGCGCATCACAAAGTGTCTGTCGGCGCTCTCAGGATAAAAAAGGGAAACTTCCTGGTTCGTTAAAGATTATTTCTACAATTCGACTCCTAAGTTCTTCCCAGATCTTGTGCATCAGTTTGTAAATTTGACATAAATCCTCCGTTCTTCAGATTAATCTGTGTCTCAAAGACATTTTTTAAGGTAACAAATCCTAATTTTTATTCACTTCATGACTTTTTAATCAGCAAACAACCAAATCTCATTGTTACCAACCAGCTACTGTTCACATGAAGCCCAGAAATCATATTTAACCTGAGTTAGTAATATCCAGATGATTCATCATCTTCAATAACTAACATTAATCTGTTGAATAAGCAGAAAGAATAGAATAAAATAGAAATGTAGGTTCATATCTCAGATACAAAAGAAGATGTGTTTGACAAAATAGCAAAGAATTGAAATTATACTGATGTCTGGATCAGGAAGCTGTTTCACCAAACTTTAACAGAAAACATGGAACGAGCATCACAAACACGACGCTGCGGCAAAACTTATGTCAGAAAACTGGAAATGTTGCAGATCAACCATGAAGAGGTGCAGCGATTAAAAATGGCTGTCCAATATAAAATGTTTATTTTTTTTATGTATGGAAACTTTTTACCCTGTATATAAGAGTTAGAGATTGTGCAGTGGTGGAAAATGTACAACATGAGGAAATAACGCTAATTACAAAAACTAGCATAGTCAAGAAATGTCTATAATTAATCCAAGAAATAAAACAAAATTTATTATAAATGCTATCTGAAAGGCCAAACTGGAACATTACAGTGAAGAAACAAAATATTTACAATATTATTTTATCTGAACGACATGTGAAAATTCTTACAGTTATAAAATATTTATTTTTATGATTAAATAACTTAAACAGATGCAGAACCAGGATTAACTGTTTATTGATCGTTTGTTAAGTGAATTTAAGGAAAACAGAGTTTGTCGTTCAGTCATGTCAAACCTCTGACAACAAGACAAGAGATTTTATTTTGGGGAAAATTCTGTTTTTGTTTTTATTGTAATAATTAATCCAACTCTGGTCTGCTATCTCTAATTATTAATTGTAAAAATCTTTATTAAAATTTCTGCAGTCAAACTCTTTATACAGAACAACTTTCTGAAAGCTTCCCTGCTCTTTATGAGTTTGGAAAGCCTGCATGCCATCACCCTAATCTTTAACTCTCTCAGATTCTCTGAAATTAAAAATATGTTGTTTTCAATAACAACATTAACTCAGTCAAAGCTGCCATGTTACCAATTAGAAGAAACTATCTGTGAAAGTGTATAAATGGCATAAAGAGAAGGAGAAAATGTTCATATTTAAACACTAAATCTCTCAGCGTTTTGAATAATTATGTTGTTTTTTCTGCTGCAGAAAAGAAAACATGTTTGGACAAAACTGTGAATTTTTGTTCACAAAGAAAATATTAAAAACTACAAACCTGAAACCTTCAGGCTGGTTGTTCGGCTCCATCCGTTTCCCTCAAGAAGAGTAAAAAAACAGTCAGGAAATCTTCAACAAATCAGATTATCAGGTTTTGTCCACAATGTATCAAAGTCAGGAGGAACAACGCTGGACTGAAACGTAAGAAAATTAAATAAATTCACAGCTAATTTCTAAACATCAGATGCTTAAAGAGAAATATCTGGATGTGAACAGAGTAACAAAAACGTTTTTATCATTTTTCTACTTGAATTCCCATTGAGATTACAAAATATTGATGCTGATAACTTGATAGACAAAAACAAAAAAAATAAAGCTTGATATGAAACAAAGTCAAGATTTAAAGTCAGAAGAGTAAAAAATCTGGTAAAATATTTACTCACACCTTTCTGCAGGTTGCCTGATCGTTTCGCGCAGACAGACGACAGACGACTGACTGACTGACTGACTGACTGACTGACTGACTGACTGACTGACTGACATTCAGTTTCTATTTCTTCCCTCAGGCGTAAACACTTTAAACTCTACACCCATTTTTATTTTTGTTTTCTCTGAACCAGAAGTCTCACATGTTTGAATCTGATCAGATTTTTAAAAACAAGAGGAGGTTCAGGGAAATGTTCTGCTGTCTGATAGACATGTTTATCAGAAACCCTCATCTCACTGAAAATGATCTCCAAAGATTTAATCCAGCCAGATCACTGTTTGTTGTGTCTGTGAGAATATTGGCTGGGATTGAGCTAACACAGATTATACAATCTGAAAAGACAAATTCACAGGAAAAATGTTTTATTTCATGTTGCATTTACTAAAAAGGCTTCAGCTCTGCAACTTCACTATTATAAAAAAAAAAACAAGTTTTATGTTCATAGAAATCATGAATTATACAAATGTATTACCAATCAAGGAATAAATAGATTAATCAGGGATTAAGATTACAGGATCATCAAATGGATGAACAGAAAACAAAACATCTGCAGGTCGGGACTTTCTGAGCACCGAGCAAGAAAAGAATCTTGTCCGACAAGTTGAGCTCACCACAAACAGCAGCAGGTGATTAAAAACACTCTGACTCGTTATTCTTTCTACAAGGAAATGTTTCTATTCTGAGGTTATTTTGAAAACGGGTTTAACTAAAGCTGCATCACAGAATCACTGGCTCTAAAGCATGTTTCCCTGTAAACGATGAATGACTCACTCCTGTTTGTTTTTAGGTTCTCATGTCGCAGGTCAACCTACCAGGAAGTAAACCTGGTTCTGTGCTGCATCATAAATAATAGAAGATGATCAAAGACAGAAAATATGGAACTTTTTTGTGTTTCACTGGGATTTTATGTGTCAAGACAAAACAAAGTGGCTTATAAAGCTTTAAAATACAGTCAGACTCATAATGGACTAGTTTTATTGCATAAAGGTTTGAAAAATCTCTTATCTTCCATATTTATTTTAAATGAGACACGTGACAAAGTGCTTTGTGTGTAAAAGTCCTGAAGAAGAGGAATAATTCAACTAGAAAATTTCTGAAGAAATTTAAACGGGGCCTGCCAAAGCGCGCCAGTCTCTGACACCTGGGGGCCGTTGCTATGGTAATTAATGGTCAGTGCTCAAGTGACTCATCCAAATGTGTGTTTATGCTGCTGTGTTTTTCCTGAAAATGCATGACTGTATTCTGAAGCACATTGACAGAAAACCGTACGTCGTAGAAAAAAATAGAACACATTTTCTCGGAGCAGACATGTGTATCAATGTCATGACCGAGTTTCATACCAATAGGACGATATTTGTGGCCGTGAGGGCGATTTAAAAATTGCCCTCACGGCGAAATACAAACTAATGTTGTTGGTTTTATGGGGGTCTTTTTTTGCTTTTTTTCCCGCCATATTAACTCAGAATCCCACCAGAAATAATAGCTCCAATGCCGGGAACAAGCCGCACGTTTTGATACCACTTTTGTAGGGGTCCATCCCACCGTTTGACCTGTATTAACGGTCACGGATAAAGAATAAAGAGACACCTTATTGGGAGGATAACAGTAGGTGCTCTGCCATTGCTTTGCATGGCAGTCCCCAATCAGAGTCAGACAGGTTTCTTCTCCTCCAGCGTGTTTTTATTTGCGACGAAGTTCCAGTGTTCTATCGCTAGACGCCCCCTGCTGGTTGCCTCCGGGCACTACATCAATCAAACCACACCAGACATTAACATATTTAGTCCAAACTGCCGTCAAAACATTGCAAATGTAAATAATAACATTACCACAAAGAGTAAATGTACATCTGAAAGGTAAGCAAACACATATCAACTCATCTCATGAGCAGTGACGCAGTTTGAGCTGCTCTGTTCAGAACAATGGGCAGAAAGGTCAGTGACTGGGCGTGGAGGCCGATAGAAACATACCGTAAAACCACAGCAACAACAAAAACCTCTACAAAGTATCGACTCAGGGGAGATTAACACAAAACCTGGCTACACTTTCAGATTCTTTATTTTGTCCCTTTGTGTTGACCTAAAACATAAATAAAATAAAGATTTGTATGAACATTTTTACAGGCACTAAACCTACATTAAAGCTGCTGTGTTTAACTTAAAACTTATATGTTATTTTTTTGCTGCATTATGCATTTTACATCATACAGGACTTAAATAATTTCTCTATGTGACATGTAAAAAATGTAATGAGCCTTTATAAAGGTTTGATACTGGAGCTATTTTCATAACTGCAAACACAAACACATTTATACAGCAGGCTGCAGTCAGGTTGGAGGTTGACGCCTTGGCCCAAAGGCACACTGACATTCACTTGAACCTCCCTGGAGGCTTCCCTCAGGTTCTACAGTCTGGGGAATTAAATCTTGATTTTGACCAGTGTGTTGAGTGAAACTGCTGTTGCTGCTGCTGTCAGTGCCAGGATGACGTAAAGATCCAATCTACTTCGATTTTCTGTGTGGGGATTCAGTCTCAGTCTCTGAACCTGCAGAGGCTCAGGAGCCGCTGCAAAACACAAGAAGTTAAGATTTCATTAAATCATATTTTATTTCAACAGAACGACTTTTACATGTAAGAGAGATTTCATCACAGTTTTTATCCTTCTTTTCTATTATTTACATCACTTTCCTCAAATACACAATGCTCATCATCTTCTGTAATTATTTGATGTATTTAACTAGTTGTTGTTTTTTTGTTGCTGTTCTTAAATCTAACATTTTAAACAGATGAGAATTTCAAACAGGTCAATTACAAAACATTCCAAAAGAAATAAAAGATTGGCTAGAAAGACACACTGTAGCTTTTTAAATCTAAATTAAAATAGCACACAGAAAAAAACATTTCACTCATTAGCAGAAGAATATTTGAAAATCTCTGCTGATTTTTCTTGTGATCTCAGGTTAAAGCATTGCTTTTTATATCATCAGTTGTACAAATAAAACAGCTGATTCTCAAATATTTCAACTTCAATCTTATCAGTTTATTTTATTTTTTAACAGATGCTAAATTATCTGGATTAGAGGAACTGAAATTTACTTACCAGATACGACCAGTTCAGCTGCTGCAGAGCCGAAGTCGTGATCCGTTTTCATTTCACACAGATACAGACCAGAGTCTCAGTCTGGTCCGTCCCTCTGGGAGGACGTCTTTGTCACTCTGGACCCGTCCTGCAAACTTTACATCCTGAGACATCGGCACCTCGACTCCATCGTGTTCATGAAACAAGACTGGCAATTTGTCATCGGTGATCAGAGTAAAAATTATAAACTTGAACTTTAATCGGGAGTCGGGTTCGGAGGTGAAGGTCCACTCCAGAGTGATGCTGTGGTTCTCCTCTGCCTGATAGCTGCTCTGTGTCACATTCACTACAAATGTTGCTGCTGAGGAGACAGAGAGGGAAAGAGAGGAGCAGACACACTGAGAACTGGAACATGGGAGTCTTTCAGCTCCATCAGTGTTTCTCAACTTAACCCATTTAACAAACAGTCAGAACCACCTAACCTGAAACTGCTTCACGATAACATCCTAATATAAAATTCATCCTGAAATGAGTTTTGTTTCAGCCATTTCTCATTAGTGCCTGTGTCTCATCTTTGTTTTCTTCTCTACTACAAACTTTAACTCCTCTGTTTGTCTCCACACATAAAGACCTTCAGGACTTTTGCATGATGGAGTCCAACCGGAGTGTAGAGACCAGCCTCACCTCAAAGGCCTTGTTGTGGATTCATGGCGCAGTTGGCAGCAGTGTTGCCTTGCAGCAAGAAGGTTCTGGGTTCGATTCCCGACCCGGGGTCTTTCTGCATGGAGTTTGCATGTTCTGTTCTCCCTGTGCATGGAGGGTTCTCTCTGGGTTCTCCGGTTTCCTCCCACAGTCCAAAAACATGACTGTCAGGTTGGTTGGTCTGTATAGATTCTCTTTGATTGTGAGCATGGTGATCCTGCAGCAGACTGGCTACCTGTCCAGGTGACCCCGCCTCTCATTCATTGCCCTCTTTACACCATTTACAGTACAGAGTTACTCCTGCTGCTCCTGCTGCTGCCAACACCAGGAAAACATAGAGAGCCATCAGTCCTGTATTCACATTTGGACTCTCAGGTTGTTTGTCACCAGCTAATGGAAAGAAGAGTAAAAAAAAGACAATCATTCGTAGAAATATAAATTTATAACCCATCCTTTATTTGACAGAAAAACTGATTTCCTGGTGCATTTAAAAAAACGGAATTACTATTAAAACACACACTGCTTTATTTTACACAAACACACACTAATATAATTTTTTCTACTGCTTCTTAGAGATAAAACAGTTCAGATGAACTTTGTAAACTCACCTCTGACTATTAGCCGACATGCAGCCGAGCCGAAGCCACAATCTGCCTGGATTTCACACAGATACAGACCAGAGTCATTAATCCTCAGCCTGGACACATGGAGTTTAATCCGTCCGTCTTTAAGGAGTTCTTTATCACTCTGGACTCGTCCTGAAAACTGTTTATCCTGAGACTGAGGCACCTCCACTCCACCATGCTCATGGAGCAAGATGGACACTTTTTTGTTTTCGGTTATTAAAGTGAAGATCATGAACTCGAAGCTCAAGCAGGAGTCGGGTCTGTTGGTGAAGGTCCACTCCAGAGTGATGCTGTGGTTCTCCTCTGCCTGATAGCTGCTCTGTGTCACATTCACTACAAATGTTGCTGCTGAGGAGACAGAGAGGGAAAGAGAGGAGCAGACACACTGAGAACTGGAACATGGGAGTCTTTCAGCTCCATCTAGAGAGCTTTCTGTCACAAAGACAAGATGGAGACTGACCACAGAGACATGAGCTGAGGATGAGGAGCAGCAGGATGCTGGAGATCATCTTCATCCTGAGAGAGGAAGAGGAGGAGAGGCAGCAGAACGTTAATAAAACATCCACAGCATCCGATCCTGATCATTATCTTAGATGTTCCTCTTCATTAATACTCTGGTGAAAACGGACAGCTTGTCTATAACTGAGGACATCAAACATGCTGGATCAAAGACAGAAAACATTTTATCAAAGTGATTCTTGATCTTCTTGACTTTAACTCTGCTTTGCAGTATTATGTGTTTTCAAGGCATTTTATACTTTAGTTATTTTAAAAAAGCTGCATATATCAAATATGATTTAAAAGATATTTAACTTCCTAATTTAACACATTAATATTTGGCCAAATATTAATTATGTCCAATACTAATTAGGTAGGAGTTTCTGAACTCATGCATGAAATAATCAAAGCAACACTCCAGGTATGTTTTCAATAATGATAAAAAGTTGATTTTATATAATAAAACCCCTTTAATTCTATTTAAACATATTCATATGACATAATCTGATCAATCTGAATGTTGATCCGTTTTATTCTCCTCTAATACAGCGTTCAGTTTAACCTGAACTTCTTTGAGTCACTTATTTCCTACAACTAATAAATCCATTATTCCAATGTTTCTGCAGTATTACACCAATTACATAAACCAGTAAGATGTTTCTCCATCTTAAACAGAGAGGGCCATTCAAAGAACTGTGATCGGTTTTGATTCTATTTATAATTATCTCCTCCCTCCTGTTTATTCCTCCAACTCTAATAACATAATCTGGGTTTTATATCCTGTATAAATGAACAGGTGTTTCATTTCATGTCAGGCAGCAGCTGAGAAATATTTTATTGCTGAATAATTTGGAGCACAGCACCCCCTGTTGGTTGCAGCTGGAAACTCCTAGCGATAGAAACACATCAGGCTGTGTAAGTTTATTCTCCAGTACCAAACTATGGCAGCCGTAACATCAGGGAGAGCCCAACAAAGGTAATATGGAGCAGATGGGTGTAATCAAGCTTTTTTTTAAAAGGTATCTTAAGAAGAAATAAAAAAAAAATCAGTATAGAGGATACAGTTTTCTGTTTTGCTTTGTTTATCTTTTTATTTTTGTTTATCTGCAAGATATTTGCCCTTGAAGAAGAAGCAAACCAAACAAGTCAGATTGTTTTCTTCTCTTCCTGAAAGACCAATCCGTCTGCATTCCTTAACTCGCTGCAAGAAGTCTGAAACCGAACTTCAGTCACAACATCCACATGAAAGTCTCTGTGTTGTGCATCAGCTTTTACATGACTGTGGTAAATACATAAGAGTGTGTTTTTACTGATAAAAGTAAATAAAAAAATCAAGTAAAGGTCATTTGAGAAGTTTATTTATGCAAACGTTTTACTGATTTGATCACAAGAAGATTTATTTGGATTTAATTTTCATGAAACTGATTAAATGCAACTATTTTTGCAGCTTTTACAAAAATACTTGGTCACACTAAAACCAGCTATAATATTAATCCAAATGATTATGAAAGCAAGCATTCTTCATAAAATCAGCATATCCAAATGCAGTAAAAATGGCCATAATACAAGAATTTAACATAGAAATATAAAAGCAGAATTTCAGTTGCATGAAATAAAAGAAAGCAGACCTGCTCAGGTGTGTTTCTGTCTGTTGGAGTCCAGATTAACTCAGAGCTCCTTTCAGGTGAAGAGCTTTTGTGACTGACTGGAAAATCAGGACAGTCGGGTTTTACGAACTCCACATTAACATAAAAAATCTGGAAACGTACATAATAAGCCGCTGGTATCTCCGCCCCTCTCGGTTTTAATAAATCCAACTCCGAACCATGGTTATGTGCTGCGGCTCTATTTCCCTCCTGTGCTGCCAGATCGACGGACTTCAAATTAAAAGCTGCATCATAAGAACAACTTCTTGCGGATGAGGAGGTATCAGTTTGAAAACTATCTGCTGCTATCGTGTGCTTGTTCTGAATGAAAATGATTTCTTTGATTTCCAATTTGGCTTACAATGATTCACTTCCTGCTATAGCGCCCCCTGGCGGTCGAACAAAAATATACAGAAAAGCCGCACCGGATAAAAAGCCCCATGGTTCAAAGTGAGGGAAGAACGTAGCGCATTATAGTCCAAAAAATACGGTAAATCTGTGGCAGCCACGAAAGTTTCAGAGAGTAGATCCGACAGGATTTATGTTGGACTGTTTTCTAAAATCAAATATTTGCACCACCAAAGGTACCAAAACTCTCCGCTCGCTGTTGGGAGTGATGTATTCTGAGTAAAGTCTATAATGTCGACCCATGTGCACCAGTCAAAGGTGAGAGTTATAACCTGTCAAAATGACAGAGGGGCTTAAAGTTTTTCAGTTTAAAAGTGTTTAACCCGCACCGGAACGCCCGCGTGCCGTTTTTCCTCTTTTTTTTTTTTTTTCCAGAGGTGAGATTTACGGGTTTAAACTCTCCCGGTGTCCATTATGACGCGTTTATCGAGCAGCCGAGAGCCCCAGTTTTGATTGACACCGCATTGGACAAACAATGTTATGAAATGGTTTTTTTACGAGCCAATAATAATAGAGCGACTTGAGCTCGTTTTGACATGCCTGTATTCTTTCTGGAATGTTTCTGATTGGTCAACTCGGAGACTACATCTAAAGCCACAGATGTGTAGCCAACATGTGTCCTGTCATAAGGATAGAAGGCATTTTGGGGTTTGTTTCAACATAAATCCACCAGCTGCATGCGTAACCACGCGTAATGTGTGCGTCTATGCTGCGTCAGTCAGGCTCTTTGCGCCCTCATGCGGAACGGTGTTTACAGGACTTTTCCTCCTGTCGATGGACGAACTGACAGCGTTTTACAAGAAAGGGGATTAGGTCTCACTGTAAGCTAACCCCGCCTACCCTCCCAGATATACTTTTATTTTTATAATCATAAGTAATTCCCACTATCCGTAATAATGCGTCTACCAGAGGATTCCTCTGGTCATTATCTTTCATTAGAGCCTCATTGATGGCTGCATGTTGAAGCTCTGAGGAGTTTCAGTCAATTGAAGTTTGGAGAATCCAAATGGCACACTTGGACAACACCTGTACATCCTCAAAAGTAAACATCTCCAAAATGACATTTCTTACTGAAATCCACAAACAGAATACTTCATTCAACAGATTTATTGCATTTCCCATTCCACACATTCAATTCTCAATTTGCATTTACAAGAAATAAAAATTAAAAATCTGGATGAAGCAAAAATTGTTTGTGTTACAAACATAATAGCTATAAAATACTTACAAAGTATTTCTAACTGCAAAAATAGAAAATATAACTTGTCATATTTCAAGTTGTTCTTGAACAATTTGGAGCAGCTGATATAATGTGGGTATACCTTTTCAGGTGATGGAAAATATTCCGTTAACACAACCATTGATCTAAATACACCTGCCCCTCAGGTTTTCTCATAACTTAGAAAAATTCAGCAACATGTAAATTGTTGCCATCATTCAGTGAACAGTATTTTCTCCCTGAATCAGAAACTCAAGGGAAAGTAATGAAAAAGTAACGTAGATTTAAATTCAACTTAGAATAAAGAACTTGTAATCCCGGCTAAAATGCATCCTCTAACCAAAATTAATGAAATAAAACAAAGTACAAAGAATAGACATACAATGACTCCAACAGTTTTACAAATCTAAATCTGAAAGAATTCAAATGCATTGTTACATCAAGAGACAGACTTAAAATCTCACTAGACAAAAAAAAAACTAACTAAAAACATAAAAAAGTCATGTATTACTTCACAAGACGCATTTCACCTAAAAACCATTTTAAATGAAAGGACAAAACTGACAGAATAAAGTGAAAGTTTAGTGTTTCAGATAAACGTCCTATTTTAAAGGCTTGACTTCTATAAGCTGCTACCTTACAGAAATTTTACCCAGCTGTAATTACTCTGCTTACAAACTGTGAGTTATTAAGTGTCTTGGTATTTGAGAGTCAGATTATACCATTCCTCCTGTATGAGTCCTCATGTGGTAAACTACTTTGATAACGGAAACTTTTTCCACAAGTCCCACATAAGAAAGACTTCTCAACTGCACGAGTCCTCACATAATTTAAACACCTTTTTTCATGGAAACGTTTTCCACAAGTCCCACATGAGAAAGGTTTCTCTCCTGTGTGAATCTTCATGTGACGAAGCAAATTAGATTTCTATTTGAAGCATGTTCCACCATTCACACGAGAAAGGCTTCTCACCTTTGTGAATTCCCATGTGACAAAGCAAATCAGATTTGCTTTGGAAGCCATTTCCACAGAAATCATCATGTGACAAAGTAAATTAGATTTCAATGCGAAGCTTTTACAACATGTCACACATGAGAAAGGCTTCTCACCTTTGCATGTGAAACCTTTTCCACATTACTTCATGTGACGAAGTAACTCAGGCTTGGACCGGAATCCTTTTCCATAGGTCTCACATGAAAAAGGCCTCTCACTTGTGTGACTTCTCATGTGACTAACTACCTCAGCTTTGGTTATGAAACTTTTTCCACAAGTCACACATGAAAAAGGCTTTTCTCCTGTGTGAATCTTCATGTGACGAACCAATTAGATTTGTTTTGGAAGCTTTTTCCACAGGTCACACATGAGAAAGGTCTCTCCCCTGAGTTATTTCCCATGTGGGTAATTACCTCAGCTTTGGTTATGAAACTTTTTCCACAAGTCACACATGAAAACGGCTTCTCACCTGTGTGACTTCTCATGTGACTAACTTCCTGATATTTGGTTTTGAAACTTTTTCCACAAGTCACACATGAAAAAGGCTTCTCTCCTGTGTGAATCTTCATGTGACAAATTAAAACCGATTTTTCTTGGAAGCTTTTTCCACAGGTCACACATGAAAAGACTTCTCATGCGAGTCTCTACCTCAGCTTTGGTTTTAAAACTTTTCCCACAAGTCACACATGAATAAGGCTTCTCACCTGTGTGAATCTTCACATGAAGAAGCAAACGAGATTTGGACCGGAAGCCTTTTCCACAGGTCCCACATAAGAAAGGCATCTCACCTGTGTGACTTCTCATGTGACTAACTTCCTGATATTTGGTTTTGAAATTTTTTCCACAAGTTCCACATGAAAAAGGCTTCTCTCCTGTGTGAATCTTCATGTGACAAATTAAAAAAGACTTTTCTTGGAAGCTGCTATGAGAAAAGGCTTCATCACAGATTTTACAAGAATATTGTTTTTGGTCTGGATGAACTTTCGTTTATGGCTACGTATATGTACATAGATGCATATATGTTGGGTTCATAATAATGCATGTTCTTAAATAAAGTATGTATGTATCTAAAAAAAAAGGCAGTTGCTTGGAAGAAATTATGAGAGAAAAGACTCAAAAAGCAGAAACTTTTACATGGGTCCCAATCCACTACTGAACTAAAAAAAGACAAATAATTATGGTTAAAAAAAACTTTATTATACAAGAATGATATAGAAACAGTTTTTGCTGGTCACATTTCTATCTGAAATTGAATCTATAACAATGAATTTTCTAACATCGTAAAAAATAAAACCTTCTCAAACAAATAATGTGTTACAGATAAAATAAAAGTCAAATGAATGAAAAAAAATACTTCAGTTTACAGTAAACTTAGCAAGAATAAAGTCAATGTAGATGTTTTAACAAAAAAAGGGAAAACATCTCAGGTTTCATCATAGCCATATTATGATGAAACCTACATTACGCTAACTATGTTAGCAAAACTTAGCAACATCTGTATTGTTGCCATCATATGATCAACAGTATTTTCTCCCTGAATCAAAAACTTAAGAGAAAGTAATGAAAAAGTAATACATATTTATATTCAACTTTAGAATAAAAATTTATCTAAATATACCTACGCCAACAGTTCATATAGTAACAAGTAACATGCATCCTCTGACCAAAATTAATGAAATATTGTACAATCAATCTACATAACAGCTTTATAAGTCTAAATCTGAAAACATTTAAATCCATTGTTACTTAGAGATAAACAGACTACTAATGTCTCACTAGACAAAAAAAAATAAGAAGATAAAACCGACAGAATAGAGTGAAAGTTTTGTTTCTTAGTTAAACATCCGATTTCAAATGCTTTTCTTCTCCAAGCTGCTACATTATAGAAATGTTACTCAGCTGTAATTACTCTGCTTCCAAACTGTGAGTTATTGTGTTTTGGTACTTCAGATTATGTTTTGGTACTTGAGAGTCAGATTATGCCGTTCCTCCTGTATGAGTCTTCATGTGAACAGTTAAATTGCTCTGATAACGGAAGTCTTTTCCACAAAACCCACATAAGAAAGGATTCTGACCTGCGTGAGTCCTCATGTGACTAGTCAATTTGCCTTGATAACGGAAACTTATTCCACAAAATCCACAATAAAGTGGCTTCTCATCTGTATGAATCCTCATGTGAAAAGTTTAAATGCTTTTTATGTGGAATCGCTTTCCACAGGTCCCACAAGAGAAAGGCTTTTCACCTGTATGAGTCCTCATATGATCATTTAAATAACTTTTTCCACAGAAACTTTTTCCACAGGTTCAACAAAAGAATGGTTTCTCACTTGTATGAGTCCACATGTGAGAAGTTAAATGCTTTTTTTGACTGAACCTTTTTCCACAGGTCCCACAAGAGAAAAGCTTCTCACTAGTATGTGTCTGCATGTGTCCAATTAAACTCTTTCTGTTTTTGTAAATTTTTCCACAGGTCCCACATGAAAAAGGCCTTTCATCTGTATGAGTCCACAAGTGACTAGTTAAAGAGCTTTTTTGACGAAAACTTTTTCCACAAGTCACACAAGAGTAAGGCTTCTCATTAGTATGTATCATCATGTGACGATATAAATAACTTCTGTATATGAAACTTTTTCCGCAGCTTGCACATTTGAAAGGCATCTCACCTGTATGAATTCTCATGTGATTAGTTAGAATGCATTGTCGATAGAAACATTTTCCACAGGTCACACATGAGAAAGGCCTCTCGTCTGTGTGAATCTTCATGTGACGAAGTAACTCAGGCTTGGCCCGGAATCCTTTTCCACAGGTCACACATGAGAAAGGCCTCTCGTCTGTGTGAATCTTCATGTGACGAAGTAACTCAGGCTTGGCCCGGAATCCTTTTCCACAGGTCACACATGAGAAAGGCCTCTCGTCTGTGTGAATCTTCATGTGACGAAGTAACTCAGGCTTGGCCCGGAATCCTTTTCCACAGGTCACACATGAGAAAGGCCTCTCATCTGTGTGAATCTTCATGTGACGAAGTAACTCAGGCTTGGCCCGGAATCCTTTTCCACAGGTCACACATGAGAAAGGCCTCTCGTCTGTGTGAATCTTCATGTGACGAAGTAACTCAGGCTTGGCCCGGAATCCTTTTCCACAGGTCACACATGAGAAAGGCCTCTCATCTGTGTGACTCCTCATGTGAATAACTACCTGAGGTTTGGTTTTGAAACTTTTTCCACAAGTCACACATGAAAAAGGCTTCTCTCCTGTGTGAATCTTCATGTGATGAAGCAAATGAGAATTGTTTTGGAAGCTTTTTCCACAGGTCCCACATAAAAAAGGCCTCTCACCTGTGTGACTTCTCATGTGACTAACTAGCTCAGCTTTGGTTACGAAACTTTTTCCACAAGTCACACATGAAAAAAGCTTCTCTCCTGTGTGAATCTTCATGTGACGAACCAAATTACATTTGTTTTGGAAGCTTTTTCCACAGGTCCCACATAAAAAAGGCCTCTCACCTGTGTGACTTCTCATGTGACTAACTAGCTCAGCTTTGGTTACGAAACTTTTTCCACAAGTCACACATGAAAAAAGCTTCTCTCCTGTGTGAAACTTCATGTGATGAAGTACAGTTGATTTGTAACGGAAACCTTTTCCACAGCTTAAACATGTGAAAGGTTTCTTGTCGGTGTGAGTTCTCATGTGCGTCATCAAGGAACTGCTTTGAGAAAAGGCGTCATCACAGATTTTACAAGAATATTGTTTTTGGTCTGGATGAACTTTCTTCTGTGTTTTCTCTTTTGAACTCTCAGTTTTACCTTTTTGCTGTTTGGTTTTCTGATATCTCTGAGGTTTCTGATTTTCATCTCTCTTTTCTCCTGAGTCCTCAGAATTGCATCCTTCCTGATCCTGGTTCTCATTTTCAGAAGAGCCATGAGAGATGAGTTGGGTCCTCTGTGGTTCTGTTTCATTGCGGATTCTGTGCACAGTAGAAGGATTCAATAAAATGTCATCAGTTTCCTGTTTCAGCACAAGCTGCTCTTCATCCTGACTGATGCAGAGCTGCTTCTTTTCCTCTTTGAGTTGATGTTCGGGCTCTTCTTGCTCCTGTTTTATCTCCAGAGGTTCTGGTTCCTCTTTCATCTCCAGAGGTTCTGGTTCCTCTTGTTTTAAAGGGAAGTTCCCCTCCTGGTTGCTGAGGTCATTGAGAACCCCTTCCTCTTTACACACACAGCACTGATCTGGACCAAAACACAAAACAAAAACTTTTAATTTTGAGTCAAATAGTCAACCTTTAACTTTAATCCCTTGATGGATATATGCAGCTTTTTCTTGGACTATTCTAAAATTAGAAAGTTTTATGTATGAAAATCGGTCAAAACAAATTATTGACATTCTTCCTATGTTTTCTGGCATATAGCTAATAAGAGATTTTAGTAATTCTAAGTTCAGGTCCAATTTATCTTCTAACCATGAGGGAAAAAATGTGAATGTTTTTTTAAAAAACAAGCATATGTATCTCACTTTAACATTAAGGTTGGAAAAATAACTTAGAAGTGAATCTTTTAATGAAGTAGATGTCAGTCAAAACATGTCATGAACATCCAGGTGAGCAAACAAAATGGCAATATCTTAACCGAGTGGCTCCCTGACAAATATTCCACACAGCAGCTCGACTAAGTCCATATTATCCTCCTTTGCATTAACAGCAGTTCTTTGTTACTGGAACAATAAACCTCAATCGGCCTTCACACCTCAGCTTGGCTCTGCTGTACGTTGAGGCCGCTGTGCACTGCAGCCTCAACTCCAAACCGGTCGATCTGTTCTGCGCGTGAATAAAGTTGGTTTTCCTTCTTTCATCTATCTCACACTTATGTCCCATTAAGTGTGACGTGCAGAGACAATTGTGTGTCTCTCATTTACGTTCTCTGAGTAGTTTCAGTTGCAGTCTTCGAACGCTGCTTATCTTTCAATAAAGATATAAAAACAAGAATCAATCCTTCCCCAATTTACTAAAGTTTCTCTGCCTCCTTTATCCTTGTATACCTGTGGCCCAACATCTGAAATTAGTTTATGATTAGATATATTTTTAGATATATATATGATTATGTAGAGTTTGAAAAAACTCTGAGACCAAGATCAAAATTAGTGAACAAAAACAGCATAATTTGCATCTATAGATGGAGAACTAACAACAGTAACACTGTTAGTAGAGCTCTAAACTCTAACAGAGGCACTCTAACTTTATACACCTCTTCACGCACAACCTGGGAGTTGTCAACAGTTCTAAGAAACTTAAGAGATATACATATTAAAAGAAAAGAAAAGCACTTCGTTTCTGTCACCAAGGTGATCAGATGGAACATCTTTACATACTCAGTAACCACAGGTCAGCAAAGGTTTAGTTTCCAATAACTGCTTTGATCATATTCTTATTTCCTTGCGCCCTGGGTTCAATAGTTTAAACCTCAGGGTGTGAATACTATTTGTCTTTGTCAGTTGCCAGATGCCTGACATGAAGGAACGAGCTGCTGAGCTGTCAAAGTGGAACAAACAAAACCTCATCCTGTCTCTGCAGCAGAGGGCAGTTAATCGCATTCCTATTTCAAACATCTGCACAGATGGAGAGCACCACAGTTATACCACATACTGCCCTTCACACACAGACAGGATGTCACCAACATTCCCAAGAAGCTTATTAGATTAACACACACAGAGAAAAATGAAACGTTCAGTTAAAAACCGGTTTCAGGCAGAACATTCTGTGTCTACTAATAATCGCCCAGCCATGGGATCTGGTCTGTCACCCCGCGAGGTATGATAAATATTTACTATAACTATTTACTATAACTATTTGCTTATCGCCTGTTGCTAGGCCTCAGACACACTAAGGCAAAACTGCGAAGGGCAAAAGAGGAATAATAACTCTGTGAGCCTGAGTAAGATATAATAAACTGATTAAACATTGTAAGATTAATACAAAATAAACTTTTAAAAATATTTTATTTTCCACAAATTCATTAATGCTTAAATGGATTAACAAATTGTTTGATAAAAGTAAACACACTGTGAATAATTATTGTATTCCACAATCAGACAAAATTATATTTGAAATATCTTCAATGAGATTTTGAAAAGTATAAATGAAGTCAGATTTACAATTATGTTGCATGGAGGTTTCAATTCATGATGTCTAAAGTGAATTACTGCCTGAAATAGATTTCAGATAATTAATAATCAATTTACTTGTAACATGTTTATCTGCTGGTTTCCCAGCTCTGCAAACCCAATAAACAAAACAAAGGTGTTGCTTTTCTTTAGGATTTGAATTATGAGTAGTCGGAACAAAAAGTGGGATAACTCAAATTTACTTTGACTAGTCATAATTTGATTATATGAAATATGTGCTTCAGATAGAAATACACTATAAATATATTGAATTGAAACCACCACACATCTTAATGGTAAATCTGATGTCATTTGTACTAGTCAGGATGTACTTAAATATACCTCGAAGACATATTTTGTCTGGTCAAAAACATAATTATATTGTTTAAACAGATCTAGTGATGCACTTTATGGAATAAATAATAAAATAATAATAATATTTTTTGTAATCGACCTGCTCTCCCTAACCTCCCGAAGTCCAACCAGTGCTCTGTTTCTGTCTTATCAGCTAATTTATTTCTGTAAAACATTGATCTTAATTCGGTCTCAAACATTGTTTCCTTTCATCTGTCTCGTGTATTTCCTTCAGCTTTTGTCCGTTTCGCGCCTCATATCATCAGTAAAACGTGAAGGTGTTTCGTACCTATCCGCTGTAAGATGATCTTCGGTATCCGGGTGAAATCCAGCAGTTTGCGCTGATCCGCCATCTCTTCCTCCATCTTGATGTTGATTTCTTTCAACTCTGTGAATGTTTTTTCAGCAGGAGTTAACAGCTCGTTGATAAACTCTCTCTGAGGCTGAACTGAAGACATTTTTACAGCAAATACTCAGATACTTATCTAAAACTAGCGACGTGCTTTCTGTGCAGAGGGTTCGGGCCGCGTGTCGAGTAAAACAGGAGGATTCTTATGAAGCTTTTGTTCCTGGAGCAGGATGTGACGTTTGAAGCTGCGCGAACTGGACGTAACACGTGACTGATTCCGGATATGGTTCCACTGTTTGCTTCCGGATAGATAAGGCATTAAAACGCTGTTTCTCCCGCGTTACATTTTCTTGTTTTAGGATTTTATTACGTGTGTTTGTAATTTATCTGAGCGCCTTTTTGCGATTATCCATTAGTGATGGGTAAGTGAGGCTTCAAGTATCGTTTAGACCCAAAGCAAAACTGTATTGATACTATGTCGATACTGTGTCACTGAATACTGACACCTGCTGGTCATTAAAAATCCCTACAGGCAACGTAGTTTGATTTGATGACTTAGTCTAAACAATAAGATTCAAGTTATTGTATTTTATTGTATGTCATATATTGTATTAAGTCATATCTTCAGTGAAATTCAAAATATATTTGATATTCTTCGATACAGTCAATGAATAATGTGAACATGGACCAAGTGATGAAAGTGAAAGTGTTTAGAATGAGGATGCTTGTGGACAGTTTTTTTTCCCCCACAGGTTTTCATTAAAAAAAAATCATTTTTTCCAAAATTTTGAAATTTAGCCCGTTCCGTTTTTTTGACACAACTTCTCCTGTGTATAAAAAAATAAAGTAAACTATACATTTCTATGAAATAGTTTATAAAAAGCAACTGAGTAATTTGTAGAATGACAGTATACCTGAGTTTATCCTGGTGTATCTGGGATTATAATACCTCAGCATTGAGGAGGTGAATTTATTAAAGAAAACAGATTTTAGTGACACTGTATATTGTTCATATAAATATAATTTTTTCTTTTATATTTATTTTGTACGTATGGATGTGTTTTGCTGGAAATGTTTTTTATTATGTATTTATAGCGGGGTTGTCTTTATTTTCATTTTTTCAGTCTAAAGATTTTTAATTATGGAGGGTAATTTAAGAATAAAATTATGAAATGTATGATTTAAAAGGAGAAACGTATGCAACACTTAACCTGAGGAACATAATACGAAGTCAATTTCAGCTAAATTTGGATTCAGATAGTAGAAACTGGAAGGAACTGGATGAAACAACAACGAAGTGATAACCAATGCCTTATTTTTTTAATGTAAAATCAAAATGGTCCCAAACTTCGAAACCTTATGTTTGCCATGAAGCTCCATAGTTGACGCTGTACCGTAAAAGATCGAGAATTATTTTGGCAAATGCTTCCCGCTGACAGATTCGTTTCCTTATAAACACAGTTTGGCGCGTCAGTGTCATTTCGAAACAGTTCCTGTATCGGTCATGTGTCATGGTGAAAGCAAAACGCGCACTGACACGGGGTTTGGTCTCTGGGCTTGACACATGCGCCGACGCATCGGTGTTGCCGGACCATCACTATTATTCATCATCCATCATCTCTAATGTCAAAAAACCAACACAGTGGATCCTGTGTTGTAATTTCTAATGTTTCAAAAAGTTAAGTGTCGTGTTCAAAATAACTTATGTATACACTGAGCCACCTGTACTGAGTAATTATTTAGTTCTACAGTGCTCTACTGACTAGGTGATACTAACACATTTCGCACCAAAACCAAATTTAATTTCACCTCAGGTGTTTTTCAGAAATTATTTCATTTAACAGTTGGATGTGAAAACATGCAAAAGACAACACTACTTCATAGCTTTCATAGCTATCCTGAACATTCTCATTCAGGGTTCAAGATTCTTAATAATATTTAATATCATGTTTTTAGCAGATTCTTACTGAAAATCTTTGCATCGTTGTTTCTAGGTCTGACACAAATTCTCTGTTGAATTGATTCCAGCGTTTCGATGCATTTGGTAAATTTGAATAGGGCGACATCTGCTGGTCTATCCGTAACGCTGCATTTGATTACAGCGATAAAGGACAAGTACTTAATAAAGACATAAAATAATTAGGGTGACCAAACGTCCATATTTCCCGGGACATGTCCATATTTCACGTCCTGTCCCGGGATATTTGTAGAAAGTGAGGAAATCTTCAGTTTTTTCGTGGTGTCGCCGTCTCCCCCCACCCCCCGATCAAAGGTGTCCCGGTTTTCCCAAATGAAAATATGGTCACCCTAAAATAATGCATTGGTTGTAGTGAATCGTTTTCTACATTTGCCTGATCCTTACAGACCTGAAACAATGGTTCTTCTCTCTATCATTCACTGACTACCAACTACACAATACCAACTTTAAAACAACCACAGGTGAAACAAAGACCTGAATATAATTAAGATGTTATGAGTTATAAGAAGTTGTCAGTTCCCTCTGTCTGTATGTTTCTCTATTTTTTAATGGATCGATGCACCTGCAGTTCATGTGAACCCATGAGGACTTTCCTGAGATATCAATGACTGAAATGGATCTTCATTGTTTTCTGAGACACTAATCCTTTTTTCTTTTCTGTTGTATCATTTGTGTACATATATGTACATAGATGCATATATGTTGGGTTCATAATAATGCATGTTCTTAAATAGAGTATGTTAAAAAAAAGAGAGATACTTGGGAGAAATGATAAGAGAAAAGACTCAAAAAGCAGAAACTTTTACATGGGTCCCAATCCACTATTGAACTGAAAAAAGACAAATAATTATGGTTAAAAAAACTTTATTATACAAGAATGATATAGAAACAGTTTTTGCTGGTCATATTTCTATCTGAAATTGAATCTCTATCAACAATAAATTTTGTAACATCCTAAATAATAAAAACCTTCTCAAACAAATAATGTGTTACAGATAAAATAAAAGTCAAATGAATGAAAAAAATACTTCAGTTTACAGTAAACTTAGCAAGAATAAAGTCAATGTAGATGTTTTAACAAAAAAAGGGAAAACATCTCAGGTTTCATCATAGCCATATTATGATGAAACCTACATTACGCTAACTATGTTAGCAAAACTTAGCAACATCTGTATTGTTGCCATCATATGATCAACAGTATTTTCTCCCTGAATCAAAAACTTAAGAGAAAGTAATGAAAAAGTAATACATATTTATATTCAACTTTAGAATAAAAATTTATCTAAATATACCTACGCCAACAGTTCATATAGTAACAAGTAACATGCATCCTCTGACCAAAATTAATGAAATATTGTACAATCAATCTACATAACAGCTTTATAAGTCTAAATCTGAAAACATTCAAATCCATTGTAACTTAGAGATAAACAATCTATTAATATCTCACTAGACAAAAAAACATTAAAAATTCATGCATAACTTTGTAAACTCTAAATATCTCACCTAAAAACAATTTTAAATAAAAAGACAAAACCGAAAGAATAGAGTGAAAGTTTTGTTTCTCAGTTAAACATCCGATTTCAAATGCTTTTCTTCTCCAAGCTGCTACATTATAGAAATGTTACTCAGCTGTAATTACTCTGCTTCCAAACTGTGAGTTATTGTGTTTTGGTACTTCAGATTATGTTTTGGTACTTGAGAGTCAGATTATGCCGTTCCTCCTGTACGAGTCTTCATGTGAACAGTTAAATTGCTCTGATAACGGAAGTCTTTTCCACAAGTCCCACATAAGAAAGGCTTCTGACCTGCGTGAGTCCTCATGTGACTAGTCAATTTGCCTTGATAACGGAAACTTTTTCCACAAAATCCACAAGAAAGTGGCTTCTCATCTGTATGAATCCTCATGTGAAAAGTTTAAATGCTTTTTAAGTGGAATCGCTTTCCACAAGTCCCACAAGAGAAAGGCTTTTCACCTGTATGAGTCCTAATATGATCATTTAAATAACTTTTTACACAGAAACTTTTTCCACAGGTTCAACAAGAGAATGGTTTCTCATTTGTATGAGTCCACATGTGAGAAGTTAAATGCTTTTTTTGACTGAACCTTTTTCCACAGGTCCCACAAGAGAAAAGCTTCTCACTAGTATGTGTCTGCATGTGTCCAAATAAACTGTTTCTGCTTTTGTAATTTTTTCCACAGGTCCCACATGAAAAAGGCCTTTCATCTGTATGAGTCCACAAGTGACTAGTTAAAGAGCTTTTTTGACGAAAACTTTTTCCACAAGTCCCACAAGAGTAAGGCTTCTCATTAGTATGTATCATCATGTGACGAAGTAACTTAGGCTTGGCCCGGAATCCTTTTCCACAGGTCACACATGAGAAGGGCCTCTCATCTGTGTGAATCTTCATGTGACAAAGTAACTCAGGCTTGGCCCGGAATCCTTTTCCACAGGTCACACATGAGAAAGGCCTCTCATCTGTGTGAATCTTCATGTGACGAAGTAAACCAGGCTTGGCCCGGAATTCTTTTCCACAGGTCACACATGAGAAAGGCTTCTTATTAGTATGTATCATCATGTGACGATATAAACAACTTCTGTATCTGAAACTTTTTCCACAGGTCACACATGAGAAAGGCCTCTCATCTGTGTGAATCTTCATGTGAGAAAGTAAATCAGGCTTGGCCCGGAATCCTTTTCCACAGGTCACACATGAGAAAGGCCTCTCATCTGTGTGAATCTTCATGTGACGAAGTAACTCAGGCTTGGCCCGGAATCCTTTTCCACAGGTCACACATGAGAAAGGCCTCTCATCTGTGTGAATCTTCATGTGACGAAGTAACTTAGGCTTGGACCGGAATCCTTTTCCACAGGTTCCACATGAAAAAGGCCTCTCATCTGTGTGAATCTTCATGTGACGAAGTAAATCAGGCTTGGTCCGGAATCCTTTTCCACAGGTCACACATGAGAAAGGCCTCTCATCTGTGTGAATCTTCATGTGACGAAGTAAATCAGCTTTGGTTATGAAACTTTTTCCACAAGTCACACATAAAAAAGGCTTCTCTCCTGTGTGAATCTTCATGTGATGAAGTACAGTTGATTTGTAACGGAAACCTTTTCCACAGCTTAAACATGTGAAAGGTTTCTTGTCGGTGTGAGTTCTCATGTGTGTCATCAAGGAACTGCTTTGAGAAAAGGCTTCATCACAGATTTTACAAGAATATTGTTTTTGGTCTGGATGAACTTTCTTCTGTGTTTTCTCTTTTGAACTCTGAGTTTTACCTTTTGAACTCTCAGTTTTACCTTTTTGCTGTTTGGTTTTCTGATATCTCTGAGGTTTCTGATTTTCATCTCTCTTTTCTCCTGAGTCCTCAGAATTGCATCCTTCCTGATCCTGGTTCTCATTTTCAGAAGAGCCATGAGAGATGAGTTGGGTCCTCTGTGGTTCTGTTTCATTGTGGATTCTGTGCACAGTAGAAGGATTCAATAAAATGTCATCAGTTTCCTGTTTCAGCACAAGCTGCTCTTCATCCTGACTGATGCAGAGCTGCTTCTTTTCCTCTTTGAGTTGATGTTCGGGCTCTTCTTGCTCCTGTTTCATCTCCAGAGGTTCTGGTTCCTCTTTCATCTCCAGAGGTTCTGGTTCCTCTTTCATCTCCAGAGGTTCTGGTTCCTCTTGTTTTAAAGGGAAGTTCCCCTCCTGGTTGCTGAGGTCATTGAGAACCCCTTCCTCTTTACACACAGCACTGATCTGGACCAAAACACAAAACAAAAACTTTTAATTTTGAGTCAAATAGTCAACCTTTAACTTTAATCCCTTGATGGATATATGCAGCTTTTTCTTGGACTATTCTAAAATTAGAAAGTTTTATGCATGAAAATCGGTCAAAACAAATGATTGACATTCTTCCTATGTTTTCTGGCATATAGCAAATAAGAGATTTTAGTAATTCTAAGTTCAGGTCCAATTTATCTTCTAACCATGAGGGAAAAAATGTGAATGTTTTTTTTTTAAAACAAGCATATGTATCTCACTTTAACTTTAAGGTTGGAAAAATAACTTAGAAGTGATTCTAAGTTATTAGAATGGCTAACAGATGGCTTCTCATCTGTATGAATCCTCAAGTGAAAAGTTTAAATGTTTTTTAAGTGGAATCGCTTTCCACAAGTCCCACAAGAGAAAGGCTTTTCACCTGTATGAGTCCTCATATGATCATTTAAATAACTTTTTCCACAGAAACTTTTTCCACAAGTTCAACAAGAGAATGGTTTCTCATTTGTATGAGTCCACATGTGAGAAGTTAAATGCTTTTTTTGACTGAACCTTTTTCCACAGGTCCCACAAGAGAAAAGCTTCTCACTAGTATGTGTCTGCATGTGTCCAAATAAACTGTTTCTGCTTTTGTAAATTTTTCCACAGGTCCCACATGAAAAAGGCCTTTCATCTGTATGAGTCCACAAGTGACTAGTTAAAGAGCTTTTTTGACGAAAACTTTTTCCACAAGTCCCACAAGAGTAAGGCTTCTCATTAGTATGTATCATCATGTGACGAAGTAACTTAGGCTTGGCCCGGAATCCTTTTCCACAGGTCACACATGAGAAGGGCCTCTCATCTGTGTGAATCTTCATGTGACAAAGTAACTCAGGCTTGGCCCGGAATCCTTTTCCACAGGTCACACATGAGAAAGGCCTCTCATCTGTGTGAATCTTCATGTGACGAAGTAAACCAGGCTTGGCCCGGAATTCTTTTCCACAGGTCACACATGAGAAAGGCTTCTTATTAGTATGTATCATCATGTGACGATATAAACAACTTCTGTATCTGAAACTTTTTCCACAGCTAGCACATATGAAAGGCATGTCACCTGTATGAATTCTCATGTGACTAGTTAGAATGCATTTTCGATAGAAACATTTTCCACAGGTCACACATGAGAAAGGCCTCTCATCTGTGTGAATCTTCATGTGAGAAAGTAAATCAGGCTTGGCCCGGAATCCTTTTCCACAGGTCACACATGAGAAAGGCCTCTCATCTGTGTGAATCTTCATGTGACGAAGTAACTCAGGCTTGGCCCGGAATCCTTTTCCACAGGTCACACATGAGAAAGGCCTCTCATCTGTGTGAATCTTCATGTGACGAAGTAACTTAGGCTTGGACCGGAATCCTTTTCCACAGGTTCCACATGAAAAAGGCCTCTCATCTGTGTGAATCTTCATGTGACGAAGTAAATCAGGCTTGGTCCGGAATCCTTTTCCACAAGTCACACATGAGAAAGGCCTCTCATCTGTGTGAATCTTCATGTGACGAAGTAAATCAGCTTTGGTTATGAAACTTTTTCCACAAGTCACACATAAAAAAGGCTTCTCTCCTGTGTGAATCTTCATGTGATGAAGTACAGTTGATTTGTAACGGAAACCTTTTCCACAGCTTAAACATGTGAAAGGTTTCTTGTCGGTGTGAGTTCTCATGTGTGTCATCAAGGAACTGCTTTGAGAAAAGGCTTCATCACAGATTTTACAAGAATATTGTTTTTGGTCTGGATGAACTTTCTTCTGTGTTTTCTCTTTTGAACTCTGAGTTTTACCTTTTGAACTCTCAGTTTTACCTTTTTGCTGTTTGGTTTTCTGATATCTCTGAGGTTTCTGATTTTCATCTCTCTTTTCTCCTGAGTCCTCAGAATTGCATCCTTCCTGATCCTGGTTCTCATTTTCAGAAGAGCCATGAGAGATGAGTTGGGTCCTCTGTGGTTCTGTTTCATTGCGGATTCTGTGCACAGTAGAAGGATTCAATAAAATGTCATCAGTTTCCTGTTTCAGCACAAGCTGCTCTTCATCCTGACTGATGCAGAGCTGCTTCTTTTCCTCTTTGAGTTGATGTTCGGGCTCTTCTTGCTCCTGTTTCATCTCCAGAGGTTCTGGTTCCTCTTTCATCTCCAGAGGTTCTGGTTCCTCTTTCATCTCCAGAGGTTCTGGTTCCTCTTGTTTTAAAGGGAAGTTCCCCTCCTGGTTGCTGAGGTCATTGAGAACCCCTTCCTCTTTACACACACAGCACTGATCTGGACCAAAACACAAAACAAAAACTTTTAATTTTGAGTCAAATAGTCAACCTTTAACTTTAATCCCTTGATGGATATATGCAGCTTTTTCTTGGACTATTCTAAAATTAGAAAGTTTTATGCATGAAAATCGGTCAAAACAAATGATTGACATTCTTCCTATGTTTTCTGGCATATAGCAAATAAGAGATTTTAGTAATTCTAAGTTCAGGTCCAATTTATCTTCTAACCATGAGGGAAAAAATGTGAATGTTTTTTTTTTAAAACAAGCATATGTATCTCACTTTAACTTTAAGGTTGGAAAAATAACTTAGAAGTGATTCTAAGTTATTAGAATGGCTAACAGATGGCTTCTCATCTGTATGAATCCTCAAGTGAAAAGTTTAAATGTTTTTTAAGTGGAATCGCTTTCCACAAGTCCCACAAGAGAAAGGCTTTTCACCTGTATGAGTCCTCATATGATCATTTAAATAACTTTTTCCACAGAAACTTTTTCCACAAGTTCAACAAGAGAATGGTTTCTCATTTGTATGAGTCCACATGTGAGAAGTTAAATGCTTTTTTTGACTGAACCTTTTTCCACAGGTCCCACAAGAGAAAAGCTTCTCACTAGTATGTGTCTGCATGTGTCCAAATAAACTGTTTCTGTTTTTGTAAATTTTTCCACAGGTCCCACATGAAAAAGGCCTTTCATCTGTATGAGTCCACAAGTGACTAGTTAAAGAGCTTTTTTTGACGAAAACTTTTTCCACAAGTCCCACAAGAGTAAGGCTTCTCATTAGTATGTATCATCATGTGACGAAGTAACTCAGGCTTGGCCCGGAATCCTTTTCCACAGGTCACACATGAGAAGGGCCTCTCATCTGTGTGACTTCTCAGGTGACTAACTACCTGAGCTTTGGTTATGAAACTTTTTCCACAAGTCACACATAAAAAAGGCTTCTCTCCTGTGTGAATCTTCATGTGATGAAGTACAGTTGATTTGTAACAGAAACTTTTTCCACAGCTTAAACATGTGAAAGGTTTCTTGTCGGTGTGAGTTCTCATGTGTGTCATCAAGGAACTGCTTTGAGAAAAGGCGTCATCACAGATTTTACAAGAATATTGTTTTTGGTCTGGATGAACTTTCTTCTGTGTTTTCTCTTTTGAACTCTGAGTTTTACCTTTTGAACTCTCAGTTTTACCTTTTTGCTGTTTGGTTTTCTGATATCTCTGAGGTTTCTGATTTTTATCTCTCTTTTCTCCTGAGTCCTCAGAATTGCATCCTTCCTGATCCTGGTTCTCATTTTCAGAAGAGCCATGAGAGATGAGTTGGGTCCTCTGTGGTTCTGTTTCATTGCGGATTCTGTGCACAGTAGAAGGATTCAATAAAATGTCATCAGTTTCCTGTTTCAGCACAAGCTGCTCTTCATCCTGACTGATGCAGAGCTGCTTCTTTTCCTCTTTGAGTTGATGTTCGGGCTCTTCTTGCTCCTGTTTTATCTCCAGAGGTTCTGGTTCCTCTTTCATCTCCAGAGATTCTGGTTCCTCTTGTTTTAAAGTGGAGTTCCGCTCCTGGTTCCTCATGTGACTAGTTACAGTGCTTTTTTGACTGAACTTTTTTCCACAAGTCCCACAAGAGTAAGGCTTCTCATTAGTATGTATCATCATGTGACGATATAAACAACTTCTGTATCTGAAACATTTTCCACAATTTGTACATTTCAAAGGCATCTCACCTGTATGAATTCTTATGTGTTCAGTTAGACTGCATTGTCGATGGAAACCTTTTCCACAAGTCCCACATACAAAATTCTTCTGAACTCTGTGAATCATCAGGTGACTAACTAAATTACATTTGATTGTGAAACTTTTTCCACAGTTCACACAAGAGAAAGGCTTCTCACCTGAGTGAACTTTCATATGATAAATTAGACTAGCCTTGTAGCCATAACTTTTTCCACAGATTGAACATGTGAAGGACTTCTTGCTCATGTGAGTTCTCATATGTGTTGTCAATAAATTTACTTGATTAAAAGATTCATCACAAATTTTACAATAATATAATTTTTGATTTGGGTGTTTTCTTGTGTGTTTTTTGTTTTGAAAACTCAGCTGTGCTTTTCAGCTGTTTGGTTTTCTGACACATTTCATTTTGTTTCTGCTTCTCATCTCTTTTTTTTCCTGGCTCTTCAGAATTGCTTATTTCCTGACCCTGGTTCTCACCTTCAGAAGAGCCATGAGAGATGAGCTGGTTCATCTGTGGCTCTGGTTCATTATGCATTATTTGCACAGTAGAAGTCTCCTGTTTCAGCATAAGCTGCTCTTCATCCTGACTGATGCAGAGCTGCTCTTTTAACTCTTCCTCTTTTAACTGTTGATGTTCTGGCTCTTCTTGCTCCTGTTTTATTTGCAGAGGTTCTGGTTCCTCTTGTTTTAAAGGGAACTTCCCCTCCTGGTTGCTGAGGTCATTGAAAGTCCCGTCGTCTTTACACACAGAACAATGTCGGAGATCTGGGCCAAAACAAAAAACAAAAACTTTTAATTTTGTGTCAAACAATGAACTCTTCACTTTAATCCCTTGATGCATATAATCAAGGAATTAAAGTGAAGGGTTCTTTGATTATTGTAAAATTACACATTTTTATGTGTGAAAATTAGTTTTAATGTTTTCTGGCATTCAGCAAATAAATAAATTTGGTAATTCCAAGTTCAGGCCCAATTTATTTTCTGATCATGAGGAAAAAATGTGAATGTGTTTTGGGTTTTTTTTAAACCCGCATGTGTATCTCACTTTAACTCTAAGTTTGGAAAAATAACTTATCAAAAGTGATTCTTCTAATAAACTAGACGTCAGTCAAAACATGTCATGAAAATCCAAGTAAGCAAACAAAATGGCAATATCTTAACCGAGTGGCTCCCTGACAAATATTCCACACAGCAGCTCGACTAAGTCCATATTATCCTCCTTCGCATTAACAGCAGTTCTCATCCTGGAACCTCAATCGGCCTTCACACCTCAGCATGGCTCTGCTCTACGTTGAGACCGTTGTGCACTGCAACCTCACCTCCAAACCGGTCGATCAATTCTGCATGTGACCATCAGGCATGTTATGTTCAGTCAGGCTCAGTTTATCTCCATTAAGAAGTACCGTTTCCCTCACTGTATTTCCTTTACCTGCCAGGCTAAGCGTTGCTGATTTATGTTCTTAGGAAAAAAAGAAAAAGAAATATTTCTTAAATTTTTCTTCCAATTATTAATAAACCAGACTGCAAGCGTCTCTGTTGTTTTGAGCGTTTCACTGGTGGAGCAGAAATGTTCCTAAGATATTAGTTTATAGTTGATGCATGTAAACTTCCACAAGGCCGGCTGTCAGTCAAACGTCTCTCACAGCAGAGCAAAAGAGGACAGTGGCTAACTTTTAGACCTTCACAAAGGTAGAGAACATTGGTGGATAAGATCAACTTCATATTTAAGTATTGGCTGATCACCAATTCCCCACAATTAAGAAAATCAGGGCCGATTTATTGGTGCACTCTTATTTTCCAGACACCAAAAAAAATTAACTTATTGCCAAAAATGGCTGGGTGGTTTTCTAAGTATTTGGGCAGCTTTGATAGGCAATAGAAACTCAAATAGAAGCAAAACAAATATATGAAATGTTAATTGTCCATCATAATTCCCATTTTAATAAAATGTTTTGTTGCTCCAGGGAAACTCAGATCTATTCAGATTGTAACAGTGAGAACAAGAAAAGCCACAGATCCAGAAAAAAAATATCTGGAGACTTTTGTGTCTCCATTTATTGGTAACATGTTTATCTGCTTGTTTCTCACCTCTGCAAACCCCATAGACAGAACAAAGGTGTTGCTTTTCTTTTGGATTTGAATTGTGAGAAGTCAAAAACAAAAAGTGGAATATCTCAAATTTACTTTGACTAGTCATAATTTGATTATATCAAATATGTGCTTCAGATGAAGGTTATTACATTATAGACATTAATGGTAAATCTGATGTCATTTATACTAGTCAGGATGAAATTAAATATACCACAAAGACGTATTTTGTCTGGTCAAAAACATATTTCTATTTTTTAAACATATCTGGTCGGAATTATGGAATTATATTAACGTTTTTTGTGATCGACCTGCCCTCCCTAATTCGGTCTCAAACATTGTTTCCTTTAATCCAGACCTGGGCATTTTAAGGCCCGCGGGCCAGATATGGCCCGTTGGGCATGCCTGTCCGGCCCGCGTCCCCCCAGTCAAAACAAAACACCGTATTTTCGTGTGCATGCGACACAGCTGTCTTTTATTTTGAAAGGGCTTGACGACCGCTTATGAATGCATCGCACGTAAATGCTAACGCACAGCAACAGGTGATGCTAGCAGCCGAATACACGATCCCCACAAAATGTCATCTCACGGTAAAAAAGAAAAGTTGATTCCGAATTCTGCATTTTTAACAAGGCATGGACAGCGAAATATTTCTTTATTGAAGTCAAAGGCAAGGCCGTGTGTTTAGTTTGTGGTGCGCAGGTGGCTGCGTTAAAGGAATATAATATCCACCGTCACTATGTGACCAAACAGAAGAGATACAAGAACTTTTCAGAGAAAGAGCACGTCACTGAGTCGTCTGTACTCGTAGCCAAGTTGCAAGCTCAACAAACACTTTTTACAAAACGCCTGGCATCTAGAGGAGCTGCAGTCAAGGCAAGTTTTGTCATATCCCACAAGATTGCTAGGAAGAGCAAACCTTTCTCTGACGGAGAGTATATTAAGCAGTGCTAATATGTCCTGAGAATAAAGACGCTTTTGAGAACATCTCCCTCTCCCGCCGCAAACGTAACGAGAAGGATTGAGGACATCGCGACGAACCTGGTGCTGCAACTGAAGACAGCGTGAATGATTTTGAGCACCGGTATTTTTCCCTGGCTTTGGATGAGAGCTGTGACATACGGGACACTGCCCAGCTGCTCATCTTCGCGCGGGATCAATGCAGAATTCAGCATCACGGAGGAGCTGGCAGGCATGCGGTCAATGAAAGGGACAACAACAGGGAGTGAGCTCTTAGTAGAGGTAAATGCGTGTCTGGAAAGCTTGGGTCTGAACTGGGACAAACTGGTGGGCGTGACAACAGATGGGTGTCCAAATCTCACAGGAAAAAAAGTTGGTTTATTAAAGAGAATCCAGGACAAAGATACTTGAAGCTGTCTATTCCTTGTAGTATTTCAGTTTTGGTTCTTACAAGTTTTCAAGTCATTACAGTTTCATTTTGTAATTACATTTTGTAATGAGTTATTTTAATGTTACCTAAAGTGATATTAGTTTTGTGTGTGTACCTCTTTAAGTTTCTGCTGCATTTAAAGTACTTTGTGGTACTTGTTTTCCCATTCATTTGCATCTGATTGGAGGTACTTTTGTGTTAGTCCTTCAAGTTGCAGCACTGCAGGTTCGTCAGGCTTTTTCCAACACTTAAAACCATTTATTGCTCATATATGCAGTTGATCAGTTGATTAATATAACACACACCATTTCAATTGTGGAGAGATTAAAAAGTTAAAAATAAATTCACATGTGATATTTTTTTAAACTATTAATTTGATAGTATTAATTCTCACTTCAGCCAAACCACAAATTAATTTTTATTAATATTTACTGAATATTCTTCTTAACAAAAGAATATGATTTAAATATTTTATTACAACAAGAGGTATGAGAAAATGAATAATGAGTCAAGATTAAATTTGAGTCATTGCTGGATCGGCCCTCCAACATATTTCAGATTTTTCATGCGGCCCCCTGAAGAAATTAATTGCCCACCCCTGCTTTAATCTGTCTCGTGTACTTCCTCCAGCTTTTGTCCGTTTCGCGCTTCATATCATCAGTAAAACGTGAAGGTGTTTCGTACCTATTCGGTGTAAGATTATCCTCGGTATCCGGGTGAAATCCAGCAATCTGCGCTGATCCGCCATCTCTTCCTCCATCTTGGTTTCTTTCAACTCTGTGAATGTTTTTTCAGTAGGAGTTAACAGCTCGTCGATAAACTCTCTCTGAGGCTGAACTGAAGTCAGTTTTACTTTAAACGCTCAAATACTTACCTAAAAGTAGCGATGCTCTTTCTGTGCAGAAGCGTGTGAGGAGTAAACGAGGAGGATTTTTGTGAAGAGTGAATCGCGCCTTTTGTTGTTGGAGCAGGATGTGACGTTTGAAGCTGTACCACGTGACTGAGTCTGAACCTGGTTCCTCATTTTGCTTCCGGATCAAAATTCAAATCAGCAAAACGCTGCTGTTTCAGCGCCGTCACATTTTCTTGTTTTAGGATTTTATTGCTTTTGTTTGCAGTTTATTTGAGCGCCTTTTCTTGCGATGAACCCAATTCTCCTTTTTCTGGCAACGTTTTTGATCTCTTCCAATAAACACGTTCATACAGTAAAATGATAAAACCATTGCATAGAATGTCAAAAAAACAACATTGGATCCTGTGGTCTAATTTATAATGTTTTAATGAATACATAAGAAATAGCAATACATTTCTCAATAATGGATAAAGGACAAATAAACACTTAAAACAGGTTATAACAAGAAAAACAGTATTTTTATAGATATCTAAAGGTACATCATTATCCTAATCAGAAAACTATTAGACATCTAGATGAGCAGGAACCAGTGCTTAATGAAATACTAATGGCATATCAGGCAAAATCCAAAAATCTTATTATATCATGGCTCTATGTAAAGGAACTAGGACTACAAAATACAGTAAACTTCATATGTGAAAACAAAATGGGAAAAGTAAAATTAAAATCGCAGAAGAATGACAAGGTTATTGCTCAATTGCTTGGAAATGTATAAATTCATATTCATGGAGAATTTAACTGGAAATACTTGCTTACATTTTTCATAACACCAGAACAAAAAATGTGCTGAACCTGGAGAAGCTGAAGTCCTGGAGACAATGTGGAAAGACAGAACACAACCACAGAGAAATACTGAAAACATCTCTAATATAAGAATACCTTTTGAATTCACCAACTTTACTGTGGGTAACAGAATTTCTACCTGACGTTGCAAAACGTCTGTATCAGATTTCAATTATAGAAGAGTCTGTGAGCTATACAATTTCCTTATACATAAAAGTAATGTATTTTCAAAATAATACCCACTTGTTCCCCCTTTGTGTTCAGGTTTTGTAAATGTAAATGGTAAATAGGAGGAATTTTGTAACTGATCACAGACTGGAACTGTGACCTTGAGGTGAAACCAAGCTTTTGTAATCTTCTCTATGCTTCAAACACAAAGAATTAAAAATAAAAATAAACTGTTATTCACATTTATAACTAAAATGTAATCTATATAACCCATACATTTACTAACATCGGAAATAATAAAAAAATTCTCAAACAAATACAGATAAAAACAATGCATATGGATAAAAATACATTTTCAGTTTAGAGTAAATATAAAAAGAATAAAGTCAACGTCGATCTCATCTCAGGTTTCATCAGAACTTATCAAACCTTCTGCCTGATTTGTTGCCATCATATTATCAACAGTATTTCCCCCCAAATCAGAACCTGAAGAGTAAATAATGATAAAATAACACATATGTTGATAAAAAAAATATATATATATATATAATTCCCAAAAGGCAATTAATTTGTGAATATATATATATATATATAAGTATATATATATATAAATAAGTGAATATAGTAACAGCTAATATTTATCATGTAACCACAATTAATGAAGTAAAAGTACAACAAAGAACAGACATACAATAACTTCAACAGCTTTAGAGTCTAAATCTGAAAGATTTCAAATTCATTGTTTCTTTAAAGGGATCCATGATTAGTTGCAACAATAGACTCAGAGAAATATTTATTTGAGATGTAAACACAATACAGTAATAATACTGTAGGCTATTTAGTTCTTATACATTTTAGTTAAAGTATTGTCACACCAATGTTGCCATGTTGTTCATGCTGCAATGCATTCTGGGTAAATGATGTACAGTGGTCCAACTGCCCAGCTATGTCCAGCCAAAACAGCGATGAGTAATGTCTTTTCAAATTGAACGGGTGTTCTAACCATCTGTGCTACCCATAAGTCCGTCCTACACTGTGGTAATGCGCACATTCATGCTACGCCACATACTGCTTACTCAGCAGATTTCTTATGAATACATCCTACCTGTGGACGTTTTGTTTCCTCTGTTTTATTATGTCAAAGATTATGGTAGGCTTTTCTATTTTATTTATACCTGGCTTTATAACCCTGTCCCTGTTCTGATGAAGGACCTGACATTTTGGTGGTTTTGTTGTATATAAATTGCTCCAATGCTATGCTAAGCTCAACTCCAAAGCTTCCACTTCAGTCACATCACTCAAATAATGTTATCTAATATATTCACCATTAACACAACCCGCTATATTTTTGGGTTTGTAAACATGACGGTAGTAGTTTTGGACACATAGAAATGACAGATAGGCCTAGCTGTCTATCTGTGCTACGGTAGGAAAAACTGACGAGAATGTGCAGAAGAGCTCCGTTAGCTTCCAGCACCGTCGGTCTGATGTTTCCCCAGCGTTTGGGCGCTTTGTGGATAAAAATTGTTGGCACGACATTTATTTTTAGTTTATTATGGTAACGATCACCTGTTAGGGCCATTGTCAGTTTTGCTTGTATAAACGACTCCAAGTCTTATGTTCACAGCACAAACATAGATGCTGTTTGGATCCGATGTTCTGTCAGACTGCGCTCTTCTTTTATTTCCAGTGGGAAGCGATCCAGAGTAATTTCACCGTTGTGTTTTTATTTATTATTACAACAAACAGTGACACAGTGTGGCATTATGTAAAATTACACCAGACAAATGCAACATGATTAATTCAGGTAAAGTTAGTATCATCAACCCATGCATCCATTTTCTATACACCCTTTGTCCCTAATGGGGTCGGGAGGGTTGCTGGTGCCTATCCCCAGCTAACGTTCTGGGCGAGAGGCGGGGTTCACCCTGGACAGGTCGCCAGTCTGTCGCAGGGCATCACAGAAAACAGACAGGATAAACAACCATTCACACACACACTCACACCTAGGGAGAATTTAGAGAGACCAATTAACCTGACAGTCATGTTTTTGGACTGTGGGAGGAAGCCGGAGAACCCGGAGAGAACCCACCATGCACAGGGAGAACATGCAAACTCCGTGCAGAAAGACCCCGGGCTGGGAATCGAACCCAGGACCTTCTTGCTGCAAGGCAACAGCTCTACCAACTGCGCCACTGTGCAGGCGTATCATCAACCCATCAAGCAAAGAAAATGGCAACTTCCATGGATGAAAAATATAACAAAAGATGAACATTTTAGAAGTAATTATGAGTTTTGGCATACAGGAAACAAGAATTTTTTTCCCATGTTAAAAGTTAACTGGCAATTTAGAAGGAAGTCTTTTCCACAGGTCGCACATAAGAAACACTACGTGTATGAGTTGTCATGTGAACAGATAAATAGTCTTTTCGAGAGAAACCTTTTCCACATATCCCACACCAGAAAGGCTTTTCACCTGTATGAATACTCACATGACTAGTCAAATTGCTTTTTTGAAAGAAAGCTTTTCCACAAGTCCTGCATGAGAAAGGTTTCTCACCTGTATGAGTCCTCATGTGTCTAGTTAAACTTCTGTAATGATGGAAACTTTTTCCACAAGTTCTACATGAGAAAGTATTCTCATCTGTGTGAATCCTCATGTGACAAGTTAAACTGCTTTGGTGATGGAAATCTTTTCCACAACTCCCACATAAGAAAGTCTTCTTATCTGTATGAGCCCACATGTGACTGGCTAAAATGCTTTTATGATGGAAACTTTTTCCACAGGTCCCACATGAGAAGGGTTTCTCACCGGTATGAGTCCTTATGTGACTAGTTAAATTGTTTTTATAACAGAAACATTTTCCACAAGTCCCACATGAGAAAGGCTTCTCTTCTGTATGAGTCCTCATGTGATTATTTAAGCTGCTTTTTTGACTAAAACGTTTTCCACAAGTCCCACATAAGAATGGTTTTTCACCAGTATGAATCCACATGTGACTAATTAAACTGCTTTTTTGACAAAAACCTTTCCCACAACTCCTACATGAGAATGGATTCTCTTGTGTATGAATCCTTTTGTGATTAGTTAAATGTATTTGTTGATAGAAACGTTTTCCACAGGTCCCACACAAGAAAGGTTTCTCATCTGTATGAGTCCTCATGTGATTAATTAAATGAATTTTTTGATTGAAACGTTTTCCACAGGTCCCACACAAGAAAGGTTTCTCATCTGTATGAGTCCTCATGTGTCTAGTTAAATACCTTTTCCTTTGGAAACTTTTTCCACAGGTCCCACATGAGGAAGGCTTCTCACCTGTATGAATTTGCATGTGTCTAGTTAAATTACTTTTCCTTTGGAAACTTTTTCCACAGGTCCCACATGAGAAAGGCATCTCACCTGTGTGAATCATCATGTGATCAAGTAAGGTATATCTGCGTGTGAAACTTTTTCCACAAGTTGAACATGTGAAAGGGTTCTTGTCAGTGTGAGTTCTCATGTGTGTGGTCAACAAATTGCTTTGAGAAAAGGCTTCATCACAGATTTTACAAGTATATAGTTTTTGTTGTGGGTGAGCTTTCTTGTGTGTTTTTTGTTTTGAACTTTCAGTTTTTCCTTTCTGTCGTTTGGTTTTCTCATATTTCTCCTTTTGTTTCTGTTCTTTGGCTCTCTTTTTTCCTGGGTCTTCAGAATTGTTTCCTTCCTGATCCTGGTTCTCATCCTCAGCAGTGTCATGAGAGATGAGTTGGTTCCTCTGTGGTTCTGTTTCATTGTGGATTCTTTGCACATTAAGAGGATTCACCAAAATGTCATCAGTCTCCTGTTTCAGCACAAGCTGCTCTTCATCCTGACTGATGCAGAGTTGCTTCTCTTTCTCGGACTGTTGATGTTCTGGTTCTTCTTGCTCCTGTTCTGTCTGCAGAGGTTCTGGTCCCTCTTGTTTTAAAGTGGAGTTCCCATCCTGGTCGCTGAGGTCATTGAAAATCCTGTCGTCTTTACACACACAACAATGTCGGATATCTGGACCAAAACACAAAACAAAAAGTTTTAATTTTAAGTTAAACAATGAACCCTTCACTTTAATCCCTTGATGAATCTGAACAGTTTTTGATTGATATGAAAATCATACACAAAAATTTGGCATTCATATGGGCATTCTCCATATGAATGCATAGAAATTATTTTGGTAATTCTAAAATAATTTCTGGTCAGATTTATTCTCAGACCATAAGGACAAAATGTGCTTGTGTTTTTTTGTGTGTGTCTTTCCTGTATATTTGAATATTAATTCAAATCTGGTTCTTCTGACCAGAATGAACAAGTTCTCATTCAAAACATATAGTGGACATCTGGGTGAGCAAACAAAATGGCAATATCTCAACCTGGTGGCTCTCAGACAAATATTCCACACAGCAGCTGGACTCAGGCCTTTTGCAGCGACTTTACAGTTTTACACATAGCTCTACCAACTTGTTGTTTCCATATTATTCCTCCTTTACATTAACAGCAGTTCTTTATAACTGGAATGATAAAAAATTAAGTTTCAAAAAGTTTCAACTGGCCTTTGAACCTCAGCATCGCTCTGTACGTCGTAATAGCTGTGCACTCCTCAACTCCAACTCAGGGTAGGAACCTGCAAGCTCCGTACTGAGCCGGGAATCAAACCCAGGACCTTCTTGCTGCAAGGCAACAGTGCTACCAACTTGGTAGCACAACTGCACAGTTGACTAATTTTCCTTTCCAATGATACCCATTTTATGTATGTTGAAGCAAATAAAACACTTAAAATTGTTTTTATAATTTTTCTCAAAAGCCTGATTAAAAAGCATTATTTATGCTAATTTGAACACTCCCTTTGATACCGCACCGAGACACTGTCCAATAAAATCGGATCGGGCGTCACGAACAAATGACCGACTGGGTCAGCACTAATATAATATTCAACCCTAAATCAGAGACATACCCGGTTTGTCAAGGGTTATTTTTTAAATCATGAAAGTATAAAAATCTCTGATCAGATTGTCAAATAGCGAATTATGAAAAATAAACCCCACAAAATGGGTATCAAAATAAAGATTAGTTTGTGAGCTTCAATATTATACTGGCTCCAAACCTGCAGAATCAAAGTGTGTGACGCCCCAGGCTTATCAACACACGAACGGACCACACCTTTCTGTAAATTAAATGTGGCTACGTAGCGAAGCTAGCAAAAAATAAATGTCTTTTTTTTTTATCTGATGCAGCAGCCTAACTGACATTTAGTAAGGAAGTTTCAATAAAATGCATAAAAAACCCAAAACATTTTGGAGCAAGTCATAAATTCTCTAAAATATGATTTTAAAAGAAAAGTCCTATTTCCTACCAGCAATATCAAAGAAACTATTGCGGATGGCCTAAAATTGATGCCTTTCAGTTATTCAGCAGCCTAAATCACCTGTGGTAAAGAAGTTTGCCATTGACCTATTTATACAGATTTTTCCAAAATCCTTAATAATTTCACGCTTCAGACTGCAAAGTTGATGAAATGTAGATGTCTAGACCTTCAAAACAGCTAATTTGTTTCCTGGAAGTTTAATAAAAACTACAGATATGATAGGACTTAACGGCACTGCCACTGTTTGGGCCTCAAAGTAAAATATTTGACCGATGGTCGATCACTGGTATTGAAACAGCCTGACCTGTCGATCATGATTGTGGCTTTAATTTTTGGATGACTTGTTTAGTGCAGACATGACCTGATGGGTTTGTTTGTCCATCAAACTTCTCTCACAGCAGAGCAACAGGGGACAGTGGCTCATTTCTAAACCTTTGCAAAGGCAGTTAAGATTCTACCTTTGCTTCACATTAAAGAATCGGTTGATCACCGATTTCTCAAAACTGAGGAAATCAAGACCAATTTTATAGTTTACCATTTTCCAGGCACCAAAAAATATCAACTTATTGCCAAAAAATGGCTGAGTGGTTTTTATTAATTGCTTTAAGAGTTAATAGAAACTCCAAGTGAAGCACAACAGAAATGTGCAAAATGGAAATGATCCACAATGGGTTCCCTTTAATAAAATGTTTTGTTGATCCAGGGAAACTAGAATCTATTCCGATTCTGACAGTGAGGACAAGAAAAGCAAAGATCCAGAGCAAAAAAATCTCTCAAGACTGAGTGGCTTCACGCAGTCACATCTTTTACTAATTTCAGATACACAGAAGCAAAGTGTGGTAAAGCCCAATAAATGATACGATGAACGGCTTGCCAAAGAAAAGAAAAAACTAAGACGCGCTTTATCATTTGGAAAATCTCCAGAACCTTGATGGCCAACCAGTCCTATATTTCAGTCGTATTCATCAATTTATCTTATTTTGTAAAATATTCTTCCTAATTCGGTCTCACACATTGTTTCCTTCCGTCTGTCTCGTGTATTTCCTTCAGCTTTTGTCCGTTTCACACCTCATATCATCAGTAGAACGTGAAGGTGTTTCGTACCTATCCGCTGTAAGATTATCCTCGGTATCCGGGTGAAATCCAGCAGTCTGCGCTGATCCTCCATCTCTTCCTCCATCTTGGTTTCTTTCAACTCTGTGAATGTTTTTTCAGCAGGAGTTAACAGCACGTTGATAAACTCTCTCTGAGGCTGAACTGAAGACATTTCTACAGCAAATACTCAGATACTTATCTAAAACTAGCGACGTGCTTTCTGTGCAGAGGGTTCGGGCCGCGTGTCGAGTAAAACAGGAGGATTCTTATGAAGCTTTTGTTCCTGGAGCAGGATGTGACGTTTGAAGCTGCGCGAACTGGACGTAACACGTGACTGATTCCGGATATGGTTCCACTGTTTGCTTCCGGATAGATAAGGCATTAAAACGCTGTTTCTCCCGCGTTACATTTTCTTGTTTTAGGATTTTATTACGTGTGTTTGTAATTTATCTGAGCGCCTTTTTGCGATTATCCATTAGTGATGGGTAAGTGAGGCTTCAAGTATCGTTTAGACCAGTGTTTTTCAACCACTGTGCCGCGGCACACTGGTGTGCCGTGAGTGATCGTCAGGTGTGCCGTGGAAATTATCCAATTTCACCTAATTGGTCTAAAAAAATTTTTGAAAACAAATTAATTATCTGCAAATAATATACCATTTTTGAGTGTCTGTGCTGTAGAAGTCACTAGCGGTGTAATAATGTAATTTCCTTATCACTAGATGATTGTAGGTACATAGCATTGCACGTTAAAACAAGAGAATAGACCTTTTTCACGACAACCGGCAGCTGCATCTGAAAGGGCTGCGGCACTTCCTGTTTTGGTGACGGTAATTCAACTACCCTGAAAAACGTCTCTCCTCCTCCGGTCCTTTTCATCATCATTACTTAATTTCCCAGCACTTTCTTTCGCTGATGCGGAGGAAATCGCAGCGTAATTAACAAATGTGTGAAAGGAAACAAGTTCTTCCACAAAGAATATATCCACAACTGTCAAGGTAAGAAAAGACGTAGTTTAGCGAGCTAACCGCTAGCTACAAGATATGAACTACACAAACATCGTCACGAAGCCTAATTTAGTTTGATAAATTACGTGGAATATTGGAGACAGACATAGTTTAAACTTTTCAAATATATTTTGACATTCTGAAATGTATTTGCCAGTACAGTTTGTGAAAATAAGCTGGAACTTAGTTATGAGATACTAGATGACGCTTGATGTTGAAACTATGCTTTACTTCTGCAGCCTGTGTCCGATAATGTCCAGGGACAGCTAGTTGTCAGAGCTCGATGCTTCAGATCCACATATACTAAATTACATTTACTGTCAAATATATAATCTTAAAATAACAGTACTATAGTTATGTACACAATTTATTCCTCCTTTGATTGTGTTGCGCAGCCATTTAAGCTCCTTTCCCATTTGTATTTTGTAAGTGCCATATAAAAGTTGTAATCTCAATATTACTTGTGGCAAATATTATTTTTCTCATAATTTGTTTGGAAAATGTCTTTTTTGTAGGCAGTGAAAAAAATACAGGCTCAATTGCTGCCAATTAGTTTTATTTGCAAGTTGGGTAAAAATCTAAACTGTGCCAAATCTGTCCCATTATGTCCTTTCAAATTGCTCAGCCACCCCTTTATTTGTTCTTTAGTTTGACATATTTCTGTGTATTTCTTGTAAGGAGAAACATCCTGAACCTGTCAGCGACCTGGTGGTGTGGAAGCCCAAAACTATGGGGAAAAGGTATCTGCAAATTAATGTGTAAAAAAACTTTAAGTTTTCTACAACCTCTTTAAATTTAAGACCACATTGTTGTGCCACTGTTCAGGTGTACTTTTGAAGTGGACATGTTAAGTGCAATTTGAAATATTAAATATAAAATATGATGACAAAATACTTTGTTGTGTTTATTTGATTCCTATTCAAGACACGTTTATAAGAATGATTATATTTTTAATATAAGCGGCTATCGACTATCATTTGTTTCCATTTTTGGTTGATGGTGTGCCTCGTGATTTTTTCAATGAAAATAATGTACCTTGGCTCAAAAAAGGTTGAAAAACACTGGTTTAGACCCATAGCAAAACTGTATTGATACTATGTCGATACTGTGTCACTGAATACTGACACCTGCTGGTCATTAAAAATCCCTACAGGCAACGTAGTTTGATTTGATGACTTAGTCTAAACAATAAGATTCAAGTTATTGTACTTTATTGTATGTCATATATTGTATTAAGTCATATCTTCAGTGAAATTCAAAATATATTTGATATTCTTCGATACAGTCAATAAATAATGTGAATATGGACCAAGTGATGAAAGTGAAAGTGTTTAGAATGAGGATGCTTGTGGACTGTTTTTTTCCCCCCACAGATTTTCATTAAAAAAAAATCATTTTTTCCAAAATTTTGAAATTTAGCCCGTTCCGTTTTTTTGACACAACTTCTCCTGTGTATAAAAAAATAAAGTAAACTATACATTTCTATGAAATAGTTTATAAAAAGCAACTGAGTAATTTGTAGAATGGCTGTATACCTGAGTTTATTCTGGTGTATCTGGGACTATAATGCCTCAGCATTGAGGAGGTGAATTTATTAAGGAAAACAGATTTTAGTGACACCGTATATTGTTCATATAAATGTAATTTTTTCTTTTATATTAATTTTGTACGTATGGATGTGTTTTGCTGGAAATGTTTTTTTTATTATGTATTTATACGGGGTTGTCTTTATTTTCATTTTTTCAGTCTAAAGATTTTTAATTATGGAGGGTAATTTAAGAATAAAATTATGAAATGTATGATTTAAAAGGAGAAACGTATGCAACACTTAACACCTCATATCATCAGTAAAACGTGAAGGTGTTTCGTACCTATTCGGTGTAAGATTATCCTTGGTATCCGGGTGAAATCCAGCAGTCTGCGCTGATCCTCCATCTCTTCCTCCATCTTGGTTTCTTTCAACTCTGTGAATGTTTTTTCAGCAGAAGTTAACAGCTCGTTGATAAACTCTCTCTGAGGTTGAACTGAAGTCAGTTTTACTTTAAACACTTAAATACTTACCTAAAAGTAGCGATGCTCTTTCTGATGTTTGTTACTGTGCAATAGCCAGCCCCGCCCTCTCCTCACAACTCCTCGGGCTGACTACTGAACCAGTTCTCTGTCTAACAGGTCCGGAAAATCTCTAAGACCCGGGTCTTACCCTGAACAAGATCTATAGGAGATAATCTGTTTAAACTGGTGGCGGAAGAGATTCGTCTAGCACTAACTACCTCCTATCCAGAAGTTATGACCCTTTTCAGTTAAGGAACAATCAACCGAGTAGCCCTCACAGCTGCATAGTTCCAATAACCACTTCTGTTAACGGTAGTTCTCTTCCTGTCGTAACGTGCACTTGGTAACGGCTAGATAATATTTAGTGACTAGGATTCAAATCACAGGGTCATTATTTTACTCTCACCAAAGGAAAGTCTGAAGCCACCACATTACTAGAATCATGTATACTGATTTTACTATAAATAGAAGAACTTTAACTCAAATGACTCAATTAATTTCAATGTCCACAACCTAATCAGAATTTTTAAGATATATGTATTTATTAAGCAAGCTTTAGCAGGGAAAATGACAGGCATACAGAATTTACTTGAGACTACCATACAAAGAAAATCAATAAAATTTAGATCAATTCAACCTTTACCTAACAACCTCCCTACACTGTCATCTATCTATAAGATAAGGCTTTGGGGTGCGGCAAACTCCTACCCATCAGTGGTATTGGATCTTGGCAACAGAAGTCCTTGTAGTCCTTGGTCAGAGTCTTTCCCTTGAAACATAAACTCTCCTTGGATCCGAAACAAAATGAACTGTCTGCTTCGTCCAGCCGAACAGCTCTTGGTCGATCCTGTGACTTTTGTTCAGTTCCCCAAGTCCGTTGCGATGTAATTTGAGATCGTTGGGTCGAGAGCAGAGTGTGGAAATCCAATGAGGAACCAAGGCAGTGGGTCGGTGGATCTCGCCCTTTGGTCCAGCGCGAGGAGCTCCGTTGTCCTCCTTGTGAGGCGCTTTTCTTGGTTCCAGGGTGTAGTCCTCTGCTGGTCTTCTTGCCGCTCTTGTGTCGAGTCTCAGCGCCAGGGACGAAGAACATCGTATCACCTCGGTCTCATGTTTTTATACTTTTCTCCCTCCCTGGGGAGTACACCGAGGGAGGGAGAGAGAGAGAAAGACAAAGAACAGTTTGTGCTCAACTTCATAGTTGCGCAACTCGCCCATCTGCAAATTGAGGCACGATGACTCACTTGTGAGGTAATGTGCTTGTGAAACTTGGGACTTTCCGAGAGCAATAGACTCCAACTTGAGACCCAATTACCCTATTGCGAAACTATGTGTTTGTGCCTTTTTGGGGCTTTCCGAGTTGCTACAGCGGCATGTGTCAGCCTCCACACCCCAACCTTACACTTCTCCTTGTTCTATACTAACTTTAATCATACAAGTTACATCAATCATTAAAATCATATAAAATTTTAGTACATTAGATGTTTCGATCCTATTTTCTTGTTACAACATTAATAGAATACAGAGAACACATTCTCATACAAAGAGTACACAATAAACAATCATTTTTAATCAACATACAGGGCTGCAGCAATCTCCTAGGCACTTTATGATCCGTTGTTCTGCATGAACCTGGACAGATCTCACATTTACATACCAGATTTCTTGACACTGAATGTGAATGTTTGTGAATGTTTCTTCAAACTGAAGAGATTTTTACTGAAAACATTCAAACATTTGCCTAAAACTAGCGATGTGTTTTCTGTGCCGAGGCTTCAGAGTGAGTGTTGAGTAATTCCGGAAGATTTTTATGACGGTTTGTCGAGGCTTTTCCTGGAACAGGATGTGATGTTTGAAGCTGGGTGAGCGAGACATACCATGTGACTAAGTCAGGGCCTGGTTCCTCAGTTTGCTTCCGATGTTACATCATTTTCTGTGATGTTTCCGTTTAGTGAGTGAAGTTGCCCCCCCACCTTCTTCAAATCAGCCAAAATTAGCGTCAAATGTTTGTGCTGCTTTTGTCCAGCAAATTTTTTGTTTGTGCTGCTATCATTTTAAAGCTATAAATAAATGTTTTCAGAGGTCATCAAAGGTCAACCAGCCCTTCCCCACCCACCTTCTTCAAATCAGACGAAATGGGTGTCAATTAACTCGACTAGGTTTGTGTAGCAAAGATTTTTGTTTGTGCTGCTTTGGCTTTGAAGATATTAGTGAAAGGTTAAAGGTCAAAAGGTCAACCAGCCCCCCCTTAAAATGATAGCGACACAAACAAAAACTTTTGCTGCACAAACGTACCTGAGTTTATTGACACCCATTTTGTTTGATTTTATAAGGGAGGAGGGACTGGTTGACCTTTTATTAATATCTTCAAAGCCAAAGCAGGACAAACGTTTGACACCAATTTTGTTTGATTAGGAGACGATGGGGGGGCCAACTTCACTCAGGTTTCGTACAGGCTTTGTCCGCTTTGGTACTTCATATTATCAGTAAAAAGTGAAGGTTTTTCGTACCTATTCGGCGTAAAATGATCGCTGGTGTCCTGGCGGAGTCCAGCAGTTTGTGTTGATCATTCATCTCTTCGTCGGACTTGACGTTACAATCTTTAAACTCTGTGAATGTTTCTTCAGCAGGAGTTACCTGCCCGTTGGTAAAAGAGGCTGAACGGATTTCCCCCCACTGAAATCACTCAAGTATTTACATAAAACACCAAATCGTTCTTCAAACTACGGTCCTACAGCAGAAAAGCTAACGATACAATCTGTCCTTTGTCTTTATCTTCCGTGTGTGTCACAGTGGCTCTGACCTTTGGTTCCGCTTTGATTTTTTCCCCTTCAATATTCAGTACTATTGAATGTTGTAATAAAATAAATTAGACTGTTACTGAGAGGTTCGTTGTTAGTGGAGTTTTAGAAATTAGCTTTTGTTTAGTAGTTTGTATAATTATATTTTCACCCTACTGGAACTCATGGAGGGGTTTTGATGCTCTTTGTCTACACCCTGATGATTAGCCAGAACTGTTGGTTCCCAGTAAGAAACTTTGTGTTAACTAAAGTTTAAGTAGGTAGTGAGTGACTGTAAGAGAACAAATCATACTGAAACACTGAGCATGTCTTCTTACTGTTCTTGCAATAGAAAGTGCCGTCAGAGTGAAAATAACTGAAATAATAACTGACTTTTCATTCAGAAAGATGATTTTTTTTTCTTCATTTTAATTTTTAAAGCAAACCATAAAACATAACGTACATCAAATATTAGCAGTAACATAAGTAATTATATTTGGTTAAATAATTCAGTGGCATAAATATAAACACACATTGACGTTTCAATTGACATTGGAACCCATCACAGGGTTTTATAGATTAATTTCAGTTTTGCAAAATTCCACGTAATGTCTGAAACAGCAACAAAGTTGATCAGAGAAGAAGGAAATTGTCAGGATGTACCATTTGGGGGTTAATAAATACACTTAGACAGTTTCTATTCTATAAACTGATGGTAATATGTTAGAAGAATCTCAAGCCAAAAATCAAGGAGATGAAATGATGAATATCTGGAGCAGATGTGGATGGAAGATGATCAGCTCAGTGGTTGACCATCAGGTTCATCTCTTTAAAATCATTCCCGATAATTTCTATGTCCTCTAATTCATCCATATTTCTGATTAGACCTGTAGGATTGGAAACACACTGAAGTCAATATGAACCAACAACAAAACACAGAACAGGTCCAGTAAAGATAGTAAATAACACCCACCTGTACGTTGTCTTCTAAAAAGTCTCAAAGCCAGAATTGCAACAAGTAGCAAGAGAACTAGTACAGTGCCAATTATAACCCCGTCTATTTGAAGCTTTTGTTTTCCTGAAAGAAGACACAAAGTGTTATTTTATACAACATATGTTGCATATGAAATATTGCTAACAAGATGAACATTGACTGTGATGCAGATGTTCAAATTTTAACCTGATTAATAACAAAGTTCCTTGAAGTTATTGTTCTTGTAAAAACCGTTTTTGCAAGAACAATACGGGGATAATCGTGGTTGCCATGGAAACAGCCGACCCACCTGGAGCAGGGCTGAGAGGAAGCTTTGGTGTGTTCAGAGACGCAGACTTGTCTCCATGAGAGGTTTTGGTCACGTTCAGGACAAACGTCACTGTGGGAGAAAACAGTTTTATCCATGATGAACAACAGAGATCAGGTTTAACGAGCTGCAAGCAGAGAGTGAAACCTGCTGAATTACCTGAAGTCTGCGGCTCCCATTTCTTCAACACCTGGTTATAAGCAACCAGGTCACAGCGGTAACTTCCAGAGTCTTCAGTCCTCAGTCTGGACAGGTGGAGTCTGAGTCGCCCTTCTCTCCCGTCACTCTGAACTCGTCCTGAAAACTGTCCATCCTGAGACGCTGGGACCTCAGCTCCATTTATCTTTTGATAGAGGACTTTAGGAGGACTCAGTAGGAGAAAACAAATCATTCTGGTGAGGGTCGTGTTGGTTTGGGTCAGGTTGTCCCAGCCGAGGGTGAAGTTGTCGTCTTCTTCTGTTTCGTGAACAGCTGGAGGCGTTTCACCTGTAAATATTCCTGCAGAGAAACGTCAACCATGTTAACCGTGTCACCACAAGGAAGATGTGACACCTACAGCAGCAACAACAAACCCAGAGTTTGCATGTTTGTGGAAACTCACCCTGTACAGTGGAGGTCAGGTGAAGAAGGAAGAAGAGCAAACTCATTTTCTCAATATCAGAAGAACAAAAACCAAAAAGGCGTTTCTGCAAAACAAAGAGGAACATTTCAGTGTTTTAGTAACAGAAAAGTTTCATTTATAGTTGATGAACAACTGGTAGGAAGTTGTCAACCTTTCAGAAATGAGAGCTAATGTCCAAAAGTTAAAATTAATTAATAAATAATTAACATTTTATTATGTTAAAGTCATGAAATTAACCAGAAATTAAGTAATGTCAGTAGATTAATAAATAATGTAAAATTTCACAACCTTTCCCACATAAAGTTCAGTTTAGCAAATAAGTGGAATAATAATAAAAAGAAACAGGAGAGTCTTTTACCTAATTTCTGTAAACCAAAGAAGTGAAAACAAGTCTAAACACAGAATTGATTTTTAAAAGTCAAAAATCGTCTTAAGTTTCTGAATATTTTAATTATTGCAGTCGGTACAACATTACTGGTTCCTATTCTCACTCCTCGCTGTGTTTTGAAAGGAGAATCTTTAGTTTAAGATTTATTTATTTCCAATAAACTGATGAAAACAGAAAATTATTTCATCATTGGATCTGTTGAAATGCAGCAACAAATAAAAACCAGAGAAGTTTCTATCAGCAGCTCAGTAAAGCAGCAACAAACCCAGAACATTTGATCTTATAGTGACTCAAATAAAAAACTTTCTACTCTGAGTTGGAAGGTGACAGTGAAATGTTGTTGTCAGATGTTTTGAATTCCCCACCTGCAGTTTTTCCAGGAGACGTCAGACCTTTTGGTTTGTTTCCGTTTGTCAGCTGTAGCCGGGATCCAAGAGCTCGTAGTAACGTGAACCAAAGTAGAAGAACAGGTGTGACTGCAGCTCTTTCTCTGGATTCATCGCTTTCAGGTGTGAACTGAAATGATAGCAGAACATTTCTGAACTTTAAACGTGACTCAGTTTAACTTTTGTTTTAAAGACCCTTCAGTCAACTGTTACGACCCGCTACCCTCACCCTGGCTCGTTCTTATGTCTTGTACAGATTATGGGAGAGAGGGGGCGCAACATTAAGTGCATAATGATTTTTAAATAAAAGGAAACCGAGAAAAGAAACAAATTGGGCACCTGACGGAACACACAGTGTGGTGGGGCTTACCTTAGACGTCCGATCAGTAGGTTATGTTCCTCAATCCAGATGGCATCCATGGAGAAGGGCGAGGCCTCGCTTTCCCTCATGCATTTCGTTTAATAGTTTTTATGTTTTCATATATAGGCTATATATATATATATATATATATATATATATATATATATATATATATATATATATATAGTTTTCTTTTCCTTAAAAAAACCCGCACCTCTGGTGATTTTGATGGTGGTTGGACTTGGCAGACGTGTAACTTCCCCGGTGCTAAAATAGCGTCCAGCCGGTTTTTCCAAAAACAAATCAAAACAAACGAAAACAAACTTCCTCCCGGCCAAAACTTCTGACGCTCCCCTCTGGGTGGATCCGTCCCGAATTGAAGGTACTCTTTTCATCCAGAGCCTTCCCGCACCGTATTTTTAATCAATTTCTCCTTTTTCGAACTCCGCTGCTACCGCAGCTTCGTACACGCCACCATCACTCATCTCTCTCAGGTGAGCCACCAGCCCAACTAAAAACACCTGGGCTGGCTAAGCCCCGCCCCCCACCGGTGAACCGTCAAAGGTGCCAACAATAAAACAAAAATAAACAATCAGGAGGCGGAAGCAAAGTGTGAGCATGTAACACAACATAAAAATGACCTAATCTCAGCTTTTTACACAGACAACAAAACCTGCTAATCAGGTTATTGGAAAGAATAACAAGGGGGAGGGGAATGAAACTTTAGTTCAATAAAAACTTTGTAGAATGTTTTTGTTTAATGTGTTATAGCAGACACATTAACATGTTGGAGATGTTAATGATTTTACAGCATGATTATGAATTTCTGTAAATGTAGAACAGATTGCAGAGACGTTAAACTTTATAAACTGAATGCTTGTCTAAACAAAGAACATTTTCATAGAAAACTAAAAGCTTATAATCTTTGTAAGCTCAGCTTTTATTTACACATTTCCATCCTAATTTTCTTTTTAGAAGTCATTTCTGTTAAGATGTAGAAACTTTTTTCAGTATTTGTGTCAAACAATCTTGTTTGTTAAAAATTCAGTTCATAAAAATATAAAAAAGAAGCATCTGAAAATAACCAGGTTTGTTTTCTACTGAACAGAAATAGCAGCAACTTTATTAACTTTAAATCTATTTTAAAGTTAAAAAATGTATTTAATCTCTTATCTGTGTGGGTGATATTGCATCAGCCACTGTTTGTAAACAATAAGAGTGTATGACAATTTAAAATTAGAAATATAAAGACACAAACTGTAAAACTGACATATTAGTTTCAGATACTTACTTTGTAGTGGAGCAGTGAGCCGATTTTCCTCACTGTGATTATTAATGTTTTCAGCAGGAGAGACGATCAGGCAGAGACTGAAGCTTCGTTGAGAATGAGGAAAGTCCCGTAGGTGAGTTTATTATCTGCATTTGTTGCATCAGATTTGTTTCATCACTCGTGACTGGAAACAGGGAGGAGCTGTTTCTGGTAGCAACATGAAGGTTTAACTCTCAGGTTACAAACTGGTTTTTCTGCTCAAGTTGAACTAAACAAAGACTTGAACCTTTCAACAAAATAATATTAAAACATAAGAATCGACTATAAAAATAAATAGGTATGTATTATATTCTCTTGGGCTTGTATTTTGATTATCAGTTTTAATTTATGAAGATGTAGAAAAGTGGAGGAATAACATCCGTCTGTTTCAGCCAAACCCTGAAGAGTCTTAAAGTTTTGTTGGTTCAGATTAAAACTGATGTCAAACAGGATTAAAGTCCTCAAGGTTTGTGGATCTGATGTTTTGTATCCTCATCAGATTTTTTCTTTTCCTCTTTCTGATAAATAAAATAATTCCAAAGATCAGAACAGGTAGAACCAAAGGAATAAATATCTGTCCAAGGTGGGAGGTTTCTTTCCTCTCTGGTTCGGTTCTCACTGTGGGTCCGACAGCCGGAGCTTCTGAAAGAAATCAGGAAAAGGTTCAGTTGTAGTTTGTACTAATTTGATAGTACATTTCAATAAAATATGCCTTTTTCCAAATCCAATTTTTAGATTTTTTCCACTTTTTTGTCTAAAGAAAGAAATAACAAATGACAGAAAATATTTCCAGAAACTGGTTTTTGTTGACCTGAATTCAAAGTTCAAATAATTAAGCGGTAAAATTTGCTCATGTTCCAAAAATCTCCCCTTAATAAGAGCAAAATAGCTTGACAGAAAAGGACATAAAACATCATGTTGACTTAAATTTTGTTTTGAAGTTGTGTTTTTAGAAACAATGTTTCTGTAATCCAGTTGCATTATTTCTAAATGAGCCAAACTCTTGTCCTGGTTTCTGGTTTGACAAATTAAAGTTTAAAACAAACATCATCATCACTGGAGTTTAACTTCCTAAATTCCTGGTGATTTGTTCACTAGTTAGAGGATATTTATGCTCTAAGAGTTGTTGGACGTCTGCAGCTCATTGAGTGTTACTGTGATAAATCTTTTAAAAACACTTTGAGTTAAACTTACCTTTAACGTTCAGTTGAAGGCTGGCAGAGCTCCATCCATATTCTGTGTTGACCTGACATTGATACAGACCAGAGTCTTCAGTCCTCAGTCTGGACACATGGAGTCTGATTCGTCCTTCTCTGAGGACGTCTTTGTCACTCTGGACTCGTCCTGTAAATCTTTTGTCCAGGTATAAAGAAGCTTCCACACCCATAAATACATGATAAATGACAAAATCCGTCTGATTCTGTCTTAATTTACAGAAGACGAAGAGGGAGGAAGGAGAGGAGTTAGTCTTGTTGGTGAAGGTCCACTCCAGAGTGATGCTGTGGTTCTCCTCTGCCTGATAGCTGCTCTGTGTCACATTCACTACAAATGTTGCTGCTGAGGAGACAGAGAGGGAAAGAGAGGAGCAGACACACTGAGAACTGGAACATGGGAGTCTTTCAGCTCCATCTAGAGAGCTTTCTGTCACAAAGACAAGATGGAGACTGACCACAGAGACATGAGCTGAGGATGAGGAGCAGCAGGATGCTGGAGATCATCTTCATCCTGAGAGAGGAACAACATCACTCAATACTTTAAACTTAAACTGATTTTATGAGTAAAATAAACATCCTAATTACCTTCTTCCTGCCTTAATCCTTCATTCATTTTCCTCCTTTTGATTCTTAGTTGTGTTGTATTTTACAAAAAGTGCTGCAGTTTAAAAAAATAAAAAGATTCAAGTTAGACAAATACAAAACTAAACCAGAAGTTTATATATTACAGTTATTCTTTTCAGTGTCGATGTTTCATTACACAGAGATACTAAAACATGTTATATTTAAGAATGAAAATATTTATCCTTCTAAATAAAAGCTGTTACAAACATTAATGTAAAGGAAGAATCTGAGTGACACTTTGGGTGAAACGTCACTGAGATGCAGTTAGAAACAGATCGTCCTCATTCTGATGTCGTTTAGTTAATACAGCATCTGATCCTCTAAATTATTCTGATTATCAGACTTCAGAGACAGAAATACACTGTGTGCACAATAACTGGACAAGTTTTAGTTCTGAGCATTATGTTATTAATCAGAAACTACAGACTTTCATTTTATCTCAAGTCATATTTAACCTCAAACATGAATGTTCAACACTGAATATTAAATAGAGTCCTGATTTGAGGAATATCTTTATGTTCACAATGATTGTCCTCTTCAGGCCACAGCCACACATCACCTGCTGTTAAGATTCAGCTTGGAGTTAGAAAATATGCCTAAAATAATGTTATGGTCAAAATACTCACTTGCCTAATAATTATGAAACACGTTTTATGCCACAAGTCTCATTTATCATCACAAACTAAAGTCTCTACGACTGGAATAAAAGTTAAAACCTAAAGCTTGATTTTTCTCTGCAACATGCAGAAACATATTTCTGTCACTAGGGGGCACCAGCTGTCCGACAAAGTTTGATATTTTTCGATTCTTTGGTTTCTAAACTTTCTTACCCAGCGAATTAATAATGTTCATGTTGGATCAACTAGAAGTCCTTTGGTTCAGATCACCAAAATAAGCAGCACAAATATCATCATTTCTGATGTTAAATATAAAAAAATCTTTTGTTCATCAAGATAATATTTGCATTTCCTGCTTTTCTGTAGAAACCATCTGTTACAGAATCATTAACTTTCTGTCTGAGCTGCAAACACACATCTGTCCGAACACGATTCAAATGCATAATGAGCATTAAATAAAGTATTTATTTTAGCATTTTAGTCTGAACACAAAACTGCATTTTAACCCGCCATCATGGCGCCGTGATCATCAGTACGTAACGTAACAAAAACATTAAACCAAGAAAATGATTATATTTGAACTGCTCACCTTTTCCTTCATTGATTATTTGGAATTCGGAAATTATGGTTTCAGAAAGAAATAAAAGCTTCTCTTCAACCAGTGCCTGATAAAGATAGGAGGTTTTAAACTGAAAGCAAACAGGATACAAACAAACCCGGAGTGAAGGGAGGAGCCGTTTGACAACCTGACAAAACAGTCTTCGTTTTGTTTTCCTCTGAATGTTGGGGAAATCATTAAAATGTCTAAAATTATTTGACTCACATGACATCATGTAAAATAGATCTTTTCCAAGATGCTTAAAGGAACATGAAGCACAAACAGAAACTGTTTCAAATCTCCAACCTGATTGGATTAAAATTGAAATCATTTTATCTTACAGGCCTCAGACAACATGGTTGTAAATATGGATTTATTAAAAATATTGAAATATTACTTACAGCTCATGAAAATGATAAAGTACTTTCTAACAATATGTATGAGTTTAATCATCAGGAAATAACAGAAAAAACAAAACAATCCTGTAAATTTCCTTCCAATTGTTGGATTTCACTTGAGAAAATTAATGCCACATTTTACAGGTTTAATATAAAAAACTGTCAGAAATGCAAAGCACCAAATGAAATCACTTAATATATGGAACAGAAGTGTTAAAAAAATGATCTTTGAATAAGTTCAAAGTCATCATTAAATAGATCCACCTCTGAAAATATTTAAGACCTGATTGATCCCAGAAAATTCACTAGAAGTTCAGAGTCTGCTACGTTCAGAGAAATATCAGGTGAACTATTTTCACTTTTTGCGACTCAGGCCTCAGTAAACATGAGAAATGTTATGAGAGGACAAGCCTGAACAAGAGCAGAATGTAGTCGAGTGAACCAACACATAAATGAAACTCTTCTGCTTCTCCATGGAGATTATTTTGTCTCAATCTGAACCGTCAGGCAAACTAACATAATCATTACTAAAAGAAATTACACTGCTGTGAGACAAGAGGGAAAAACCAGCACCTTTTAATAAACATTTTGTATTTATGTTTCAAACTGAGGCAGAAGAATGACGAACTATTCAACATAAAACTGATTTTCTGTCAACGTTCATCATTAAGCCGTAATGTCTTGTTTACAGTGAAGTTTAGGAGAAACCGTCTGATTTGAAAACAGGTAATTTGTCTGATACACACGCACGCACTCACGCACGCGCGCGCGGACACACACACACGCACACGCACACACACACACACACCCACCCACACACACACACACACACACACACATTGTTGCATTGTGTTTCTGTTTGATATGATGTGAAACACTTTGAAATGCCTTGCTGCTGAAATGTGCTATTCAAATAAAATTTGATTTAATTTGATCTAAAGTTTAATTTGCTCAAAGGAACAAAGTCAGTTTTAGTGACTAAAACTCTGCAGCTGAACCTGAAACATGTGAAGAGGCACAATCTGCCTGGAAACAAGAAAAACTGTGAAGTTTTTTTACACTTAAGAGGAACCCAGGATGTGTTCAGGTACCCTGGGATGTCTAAATCTTAGAGACAAATGGGACAGATTACAATAAAAATAACAGAACAAAAATAAAGCGGTCCAATATTAATATCAAATGTGTCTGAATAACTATTTTATTAAAACCTACAGTAAGAAGTTCAGTCTGTGTGTTTCTCAGGGAATCAGTTTCGGATTTCCTTAAACGCGTCATCTTCTGGCGATTGATTTGAAACAGTTTCTTTCACACACATGGACTGCAGCAGATGGATGGAGTTCATGTCTCAGAGCTTCTGGGTATGTCTTATTTAATCTATTTATTTATTGTTTTCTTCTGTGTGAAGCTTTTTGTTGAGAAACAGGAATAACTCAGGAGATCCTTTGCAGAAAAACAGACGAGTTTCTTCAGCAAAAAGTCATTCAGCTCTGATAAACCTGATAAAACCCGCAAACACTTTTATTTTAAAGACAACATATATATCTGAATATTAGGTAGAACAACCCGATCTTATATCTGTTGCTTGTTTTCTTTTCTTCTCAAAACTGATCAGCGAACTGAGGTGATGAAGACTTCTGATGAAGATGATCCAACTTCTCCTTTCTGCAGTTTTCGGTTTAGTTTCAGTGTCTGAAGGTTTGAATTCATAGTGATGAATTAAAATCTTGAACTAAAAAAATACAATTTTTATCATTCGCTGGTTGAGCTTTGGATGCACGTGTCGATTAGTTTTAATTTATATCCGCCTGTCAACGGAGCAGAACCAACAGATTGTTGTAACAGCTGCAAGGTGATTGGTTGGTTTTCTGTAGAAGGCGGGCATCTGTTGCTCCGCTTCCGCAATCTTAGTTCACAAGGTTTCAGATCAGCTGGTGAAAATATATGGAGGCTGTTTATTATGAAATAACAAGAAATGAGCACAAACATGAAAATAAATATAAATCTTGAAATATTTCATCGGGGAAAAAAAAGAGATAAACTTGATGAAGCAGATCTACATTAACAGATCTATATTCATCAACAGTCATTAATGGAGAAAGAATAAAATCACAAACTGCAGCAGTTTTTCAGGTTGACGATTAATGATAATTAATCTCCTGAATCCTGACAGATTAAATTAATCTCCATAAAAATGAAGAAGTTTCTGCTCTGAAACTAAAACAGGAAGTTGAACCTGCTGCTGTATTTCTTTATGGCCACAAGGTGGCAGTAATGCAGTTTTTATTTTTACATGTTTTACCACCTTTTTTCACTGTATTATAATCTTGGTGGGCCACCAGACTTCCCTGCAGCCTTCAGACAACTATCATGTTAAATAGGATTTTATTCACCAGTAACTGAGACAGTAAAGATGATTAATTTAGGCTTATAGTCGACCCATTGAGGTGGACGAGGTGCAAACCAGTTGGGTTGTCCCTGAACCTGCCTGTTAGTCTCAATATATTTCCAAATTATGATGTCAGCTTGTGGATGTCAGAAGTTTTGTAACTTTTAACATTTATTAACACAAAAACATGGTGGACGGACCTACTGCCCCTGACACTGGGCTTAATGGGTTTCTGGGTGAAATCCAGTTTTACCATAACAGATTAGAAAGTTGAGAAGATTCTACCTGATGAATCTAAAAGTCAAAAGTAGTTGTTCCTTGTGTTGATGTTCTGCTGCCTCTCCTCCTCTTCCTCTCTCAGGATGAAGATGATCTCCAGCATCCTGCTGCTCCTCATCCTCAGCTCATGTCTCTGTGGTCAGTCTCCATCTTGTCTTTGTGACAGAAAGCTCTCTAGATGGAGCTGAAAGACTCCCATGTTCCAGTTCTCAGTGTGTCTGCTCCTCTCTTTCCCTCTCTGTCTCCTCAGCAGCAACATTTGTAGTGAATGTGACACAGAGCAGCTATCAGGCAGAGGAGAACCACAGCATCACTCTGGAGTGGACCTTCACCACCAAGACTCAGGGATCCTGGAGGAAACTGTTCATTTACTGCAGCTTGTTGGCTCCTCACAAACCGCTAGTTCTCTATCAGGTCCATGAAGGTGTTGAGATTCCAGAATCTCAGGATGAACAGTTTTCAGGACGAGTCCAGAGTGACAAAGACGTCCTCAGAGAAGGACGAATCAGACTCCATGTGTCCAGACTGAGGACTGAAGACTCTGGTCTGTATCTGTGTGACGTGGAAACTGAAGACGGATTCAACTCTGCAGAATGTCGACTCAACGTTACTGGTGAGATCTGTTCATCTGCTGACATCAATCTGATTCCAGGTCAGTCTAATCTGAAGTTTCTCCTTTTCTCTCCAGCAGCTGCTGATCAACTTCAACCTCCTACTGAGAATCTACAACCAGACAGTCGAGGAAGGATCGGTCTTTATGTTTCACTGGGATTGTTTGTGCTCATTGTTAGTTATTTTTTATGTCAGTGTTATATTTTGAAAAACCAAGCTAGATGAAATCTGTTTTCAACCTAACAGATGTTTAGTTTCTCTGAGAAATGACGCCTGAACTCTGAAAACACTGATATGAAGGACTAGTAATTAAAAATATATGCATTAAACTTTATTTATTAGCAGCTTATTATTAAAGCAATAATGTGGAAATAATATTTCTGTGTAAACAGATCTGTCAAGTTTGATTTTAAAGAAAATTTAAGTTTGAATGTAGCCGTTAAAACTTTCCATTGAAATCTGCTGCTTGTTTTCTTTTTTGTTTTTATTCTCTTTATGTCTTATGAAGTGTAAATGTTGTTCAGAAATGTGTAGATTATTAGCTGTAAATAAAAGGCAACACTTTGTAAATACGACAACATAAATAAATATGTATTCTATCATTGTTTATTTCAGAGTTTTTCTGACACTTTTTAAATATTATCATGAAAATGAGAATCATTACTTATAAAGATTTCCACTTATACTTTTAGATCCTCATTTTGTCAGCAGAGTTGATCAAAACGCTAAAATCAATTCATCCAGTTCACAGTTTCATCTTTTCTCAGAGTTTTATGTTATTCTAGTTTTCAGAGATTTTTATTTTTTAAATGATCTAATACCTGAGTTACTTGACCAGATTTAAACCATCCTTGAATAAAGACCATGGGCCAAACAAAATAATTTCTAGAGCCATAAATTGAGCCTGAGCCACACTTTGGACAACAATAATCTGCACATTAACACGTTTATTGTTTAATCAGATTTAAATGGTAGAACATGTCAGAACCAATAAACAGAATCAGATCTTTTCCAGTTCAGTTTAGTCGATCTAAAGTTTCATTTGCTCAAAGGAACAAAGTCAGTTTTAGTGACTGAAACTCTGCACCTGAACCTGAAACATGTGAAGAGACACAATCTGCCTGGAAACAAGGAAAACTGATATCAGAGCAGAAATCATTGAGTGGAAATGAGTCTGGATGGAAAAATGTCTTTATGCCATCAGTTTGGAGCAAATGTCAGAGTTTCTCTGGATTCAGATTCTCTGATTCTTTAGTTGTTTATTCTGAACATCTTTACTGAACGTCTCTGAGGATTCAGTCACATTTAATCACAGGCTGACATCCAACACTGGATTAACTCTTTAGTTCCTCATCCTGGATCCAGATGTTCAACCTGAAGCTGCTTCCACTGGAGGAGAAATCCTCAGAAGAAGAAGATGGAGGAACTGATGATATCAATAATTCACCAATATTGAATCTCATTCGTTAGAGCCACGTTTACACTTAGAAGAACCCAGGATGTGTTCAGGTACCCTGGGATGTCTAATATATAAAGACAAATGGGACAGATTGCAATAGAAATAACAGAGCAAAAATAAAGCGGTCAGGTATTAATATCAAATGTGTCTGAATAACTATTTTATTAAAACTTACAGTAAGAAGTTCAGTCTGTGTGTTTCTCATGGATTCAGTTTCAGAGGCGTCCTTAAACGCGTCATCGTTCTGGCGGTTGATTTGAAAGTTTCAGTCTCACACATGGACTGCAGCAGATGGATGGAGTTCATGTCTCAGAGCTTCTGGGTATGTCTTATTTAATCTATTTATTTATTGTCCTCTGGTTTTTCTCTGTGTGAAGCTTTTTGTTGAGAAACTGGGATAACTCAGCAGATCCTCTGCAGAAAAACAGACAAGTTTCTTCAGCAAACAGTCATTCAGCTCTGATAAAACCTGATAAAACTTTATCAGGTTTCTAAAACCTGATAAAACCCGCAAACACTTTTATTTTAAATACAACATAGAAATCTGAATATTAGGTAGAACAACCTGATCTTATATCTGTTGCTTGTTTTCTTTTCTTCTCAAAACTGATCAGCGAACTGAGGTGATGAAGACTTCTGATGAAGATGATCCAACTTCTCCTTTCTGCAGTTTTCGGTTTAGTTTCAGTGTCTGAAGGTTTTAATTCATAGTGATGAATTAAAACCTTGAACTAAAAAAAAATATAAAGTTTTTATCATTCGCTGGTTGAGCTTTGGATGCACGTGTCGATGAGTTTTAGTTTATATCCGCCTATCAACGGAGCAGAACCAACAGATTGTTGTAACAGCTGCAAGGTGATTGGTTGGTTTTCTGTAGAAGGCGGGCATCTGTTGCTCCGCTTCCGCAATCCTAGTTCACAAGGTTTCAGATCAGCTGGTGAAAATATATGGAGGCTGCTTATTATGAAATAACAAGAAATGAGCACAAACGTGAAAATAAAAATAAATCTTGAAATATTTCATCGGAAAAAAAAGAGATAAACTTGATGCAGCAGATCTACATTAACAGAAATATATTCATCAACAGTCATTAATGGAGAAAGAATAAAATCACAAACTGCAGCAGTTTTTCAGGTTGACGATTAATGATAATTAATCTCCTGAATCCTGACAGATTAAATTAATCTCCATAAAAATAAAGAAGTTTCTGCTCTGAAACTAAAACAGGAAGTTGAACCTGCTGCTGTATTTCTTTCTGGCCACAAGGTGACAGTAATGCAGTTTTTATTTTTACATGTTTTACCGCCTTTTCCCACTGTATTATAATCTTGGTGGGCCACCAGACTTCCCTGCTGCCTTCAGGGAACCATCATGTTAAATAGGATTTTATTCACCAGTAACTGAGACAGTAAAGATGATTAATTTAGGCTTATAGTCGACCCATTGAGGTGGACGAGGTGCAAACCAGTTGGGTTGTCCCTGATCCTGAATTTTTGTAACTTTTAACATTTTGTAACACAAAAACATGGTGGACTGACCTACTGCCCCTGACACTGGGCTTAATGGGTTTCTGGGTGAAACCCAGTTTTACCATAACAGATTAGAAAGTTGAGAAGTTTCTACCTGATGAATCTAAAAGTCAAAAGTAGTTGTTCCTTGTATTGATGTTCTGCTGCCTCTCCTCCTCTTCCTCTCTCAGGATGAAGATGATCTCCAGCATCCTGCTGCTCCTCATCCTCAGCTCATGTCTCTGTGGTCAGTCTCCATCTTGTCTTTGTGACAGAAAGCTCTCTAGATGGAGCTGAAAGACTCCCATGTTCCAGTTCTCAGTGTGTCTGCTCCTCTCTTTCCCTCTCTGTCTCCTCAGCAGCAACATTTGTAGTGAATGTGAAACAGAGCAGCTATCAGGCAGAGGAGAACCACAGCATCACTCTGGAGTGGACCTTCACCAACAGACCCGACTCCTCTCTGTCCTCCATGTTTATCCTCTGTGAATTTCTAGCTCCCCCTAGAGGATTGGTTCTGTATCAGGTCCATAAAGGTGTTGAGATTCCAGAATCTCAGGATGAACAGTTTTCAGGACGAGTCCAGAGTGACAAAGACGTCCTCAGAGAAGGACGAATCAGACTCCATGTGTCCAGACTGAGGACTGAAGACTCTGGTCTGTATCTGTGTGACGTGAAAACTGAAGATGGATTCAACTCTGGAAGATGTCGACTCAACGTTACTGGTGAGTTCATGTCGCAACATCTAAACTTTATAAAGTCTAAATGCTGTAAAACTGAAATGAAACTGAAAAGATGCAGCAAAGTTTTTCTGATATAAAGAAATAAATATTTAAACTTTTTTGTTTTTCTGTGAAATTATTTCTTCCTGTTTCTCTTGGTTTTTATTTACTTAGATTATTTTTTCCTCTGATTTAGTTTTAGAAACTCAGAATGAGGTAAAAGTCCTAACTGGTTTCATCCAGAGAGTCGGAGAAAGATGAAAAGTCTTCATGTTTCTGTGGGTTTGTGAACAGAACCGACCCGGTTCATCCAGGTTAAAACAAAACCAAATGTTTCTGTATTGTTTACATGGTTTCATGTTTAATTGTTTCCCTTTAGACTTTATTCTTCTAAAGGTTTCTGTAATATTCAAATCATTTTCTGTCTTTCCAGCTGCTGCTGATGTTTCTCCAACCCAGAGAACGACTTTGGGTCCAGAACCAGAAGGTCGAGGAAGGATCGGCCTCCATGTTTCTCTGGGACTGACAGCAGCAACAGCAGCAGCTCTGATGGTCAAACGTTTCTTGATTCTCCGTTCAAAGTGTTGCTATGGATCATGATCCTGTGGGCAGGAAGGAGCTCCAGTAGCAGTCTGTGTCGGACTGAATCTGAAGAAGCCTCTGACTGAAGACTGTTGCTGTTTGACCAAATCATGGCTGCATGACAAGCAAACAGGTCAAATATCAGACAGCAGAGAAAATAATTCACTGAAACATGGATGACATCATCAGGCTCTGCTAATCCACCTCATCAGCTTTTGCTTCTCCTCTGTAGAGAGAGCAGAGAATTAATTAACCTAACTGATAATAAGCTACTAAACACAAGTAATGAATGAACATAAAGTAGAAAATGACTGAACTAAATGAAACCAGAAACCAGGCTGATCTGATCAGAATCAGAACCCAGAAAACCCAAAACATCTCAGGAAGCTGCTGATAAAAAGCAACAAATATTTAATTTAAATTTCTGTTGGATTATCTCTGAACAGAACTATACAAGTAAAGGTCATTTTACCACTTTTAAGTAGTAAAACAATACATTGTTGTCATGGTTACGTATCACTACAACTGTCTGAAAGTAAAAAGTGTAAGAGCAAAAATCCTTCTAGCTGAAGGAACCAGAGGGAAACCAGAACAAGAACCAATCAGAGCTGACGTAGCTGAGCTGCTCCAACATGGCGCCTCCATGTTTTCTCTGTTTATTGAGATCAAACTTCTGGACTTTGGTCTCATTGATCCAGAGGATTTTGTTCCAGGAGTCGTTTGGTTCAGTTCTAATGACTTTGACCAGTTCAGTCCAGATTAATGGACATTTTTACACAAGTTTATAATTTAAGTGAAAACCAGCAGGTGAAACGTTTATAATTGTTATTCTTTTAAACAACTGATTTTTATAAATGTTTTCATATGTAGAATATTTTAATTTAGTGAATTAATGAATCTTTGTGGAAAAAGGAACAGAGTTTTTCCATCTGTTGTTTTGAATCAACTTTAAAAAGTTTTGTTGAATCAAATTTATTGAAGTATTTTTCTCAGTGCTTTGATTCAGTCATTTGAAATGAATCAACATGAATCTCACTGAAAAGCTGCCAGTGAGTCGTTTTCTCAGTTTTCAGCTCCAGAAGGTTCTGTGGATCAGAACCATCCAGTTATTAAAGCTGAACAGCTGAGAGGTTTTGTTACTGTGATCAATTTATCTGATTTATTTTCTGTTTCTGCTGTAAAAATGTAAATAAATCAGTTTTATAGAAAGATGCTGTCAGGACTCTAATTCCATGTTTAATAAAATAAATTTTATTATTTTATTATATTTATTTTATCTGCAGCGTCTCATTAAACCATCAGATGATCAACATTTAGCTCCAGATCAACTGGTTCAGATCAGCTGGTTAAACTGGAGCTTTGATCAGGAACTCTGATGGAACCAGAACATCTGGACCCAGATGTTCTGAATAACAGAGTTTTAATCTATAAAACTCTGAATAATAATAATAATATTCACCAAAATCAAATAAATCTATAAAGATCCAACCAGGAAGTAAAATGATGAAACCTCAGCAGAGATCAGCTGCAATGTGTGGTTTTGGGAAGCCGTTTTAACATAAATTCGGTTTCGTCTGACTATCCGTAATTACATTCTAGATATCTAAAATTGCATTTTGACTAGACAAAACTACATTTTGACTATCCAGAATGGTAATTTAAGATTTCTGTATTTACATTCTGACTAGGAAGAATAATAATTCAAGATATCTTCAATTACATTTTGACTAGTCAAAATTCCTTTCAAGATATCTCAAATGACGTCACCGGATTCGTCAGTGGAAGGGTCACACATCCGCAATTATAATTTAAGATATCTCAAACGAAATTATGACTAGTCAGAATTACAATTTTAGATATCTGAATTGTGTAAACCCCTCTTTGGCTGTACTGAGCTGTTCTATTGCCTGAACAAATTCAATGGCGCTGGCAGTTTTGGACAAAATTGTAAGAAAATATCACAATATAGAAAGAGCTCATCAGAATGGGATATGCGGAGAGCGCGATTTTATTGTATTAATGTTAATATTCCGCAGCCCGGGCCAGTTCAAGTAATAACCAGATGTAGTTTTTATACTGTGGTAAAGCTATCCGCCTCTTCGGAAATTATAGTAAAGCCAGCCAGCTCTTGATTTTGACATACTACACGGCACTACACCCATCCTTTAGCTCCTCTGAAAATAAAAGCGAACCCCGGTTCATGTCTAATTCACACTTTAAGTTGCTTTTCAGCGTCTATAAAAGTTTAAAGCTTTGTGTTCATGCATTTGCAACAGGAAATTATGTACATCAAAATAAATTTATACATTGTGTGAAATGCATAGTGTCACCTTTAGGAGATACAGGGACACCTGCAGAGGATAGACAGATATAGACAGATAAAAACAGATGTATAAAGTAAACATTATGCTAAGGCATTTGAATATGATTCTGTTTTAGGTGGTTGAGGTAGACCAGTTATTCATATTATAAAAGAGCAGATCGACTTACTTTTGGCCCAAGGTGGGGCTTTGTGGTCCATGGTGGCATCGATGGATGTTCTCGCTTAGTTACTTACTTGAACTGCAGCACAGACAATCACACCTCAACAGTGCTATTTCATTTTCTCAAGGCAACAGGCCTCTATGGTTTACCTTCTAGAGTGAGGTCAGACCATGGTGGAGAGAATGTGCAAGTGGCTATTGGTGATGAACGTCGGAGGCATCTAACTGGGGAATCCATCCATAATCAGAGAATTGAGCATCTGGAACCATTTTATAGCACATTTTATAATCTTAAAGATTCAGCCCTCTTGGATCCCAGCAATGTTGTGCACAGACTTTCTCTTCACATAGTTTTTCTTCCTGAGATTCAAAGCCGACTGGAAGAATTCAGAAAGGCATGGAACCATCAACCCTTACATACAGAAAACAATAAAACACCAACACAAATCTGCACTGAACGGATGTTGGCAAACAGCACAGCAACTAACAACGTGTTTGGTGGAAATTCCAGCGCATCAGAGACTCTGCAACAGCATGGCCTTTGGCCACTACCAACCGCTGATGCTGAAGAGGTTCCTAGTGTAGTTGTAGAACCAACCCAAACCAGGCTCAGTCAGCAGCAACTTCAGTCAGTTAATCTTGCAGTCAATCATATTTCAGATCTGAAGGAGAAATACCAGGCCTGTTGTGCAGAAACTGCAAATGCTTTATTGATTTAAGTACATGTCACTATGTTTGAGGAGTGACAAACATCAAGAACATTTGATCAAATGCATTGTTCTAAAGATACAATTACTACAAATAAAACTCGGAATTGACATGAGTAGGTAACCTTTCAGATTTAATTATTATTATTCTTCCTAGTCAGAATGTAAATACAGATATCTTAAATTACCATTCCGGATAGTCAAATTGTAGTTTTGTCTAGTCAAAATGCAATTTTAGATTTCTAGAATGTAATAACGGATAGTCAGACGAAACCGAATTTATGATTAAACGGCTTGCCATACTTGACATACTTCAACAACAGTCACTTCGAAGCGTCTGCAACCATTTCTGAAAAATACTTATTTCCGTCCCCCATGAAAATGTGGCTGTAGTGAGGCCTGGCACGACTCCTTGAAGAATGAAAAGGTAATTGATCCCAAAAACTAGTTGCCATAGCGGGGTATTCTTTCTACTCCGTAACTGGCAGTAGAAAGAGAGAAGAGACAGGAGGGTAAAAGGTCCGTCGTCAACAGTCACCGCTCCCGTCCTGAACAAGAGGAGGAGCTGAATGCTGTTTCCTCCATTTGAAGCAACGAAGTGTTGATACAGATAAAGGAGGAAATTTAACCGAGTAAGTTTATTATATTTTATGTTGGTTCATTGTCTAATTTAGATAGTAGGATCAAACATTTTACTTAAGTACATGTTTCTTGTGAATAAATGTAAAATACAATAATTAAATCCTAAATCTAAATGCTTTCTAGGTCAGTGTATCTCTATAATATCTTTAAACTCTGTAAGTTGTTTTCCTGTTTGAATGTTTTATGTTTCTACTGTCAGTATTAAACGCGTTTATCCAACTTTTTTCCACTTAACCTCAGACAAGCTTGTGGTTCAACAGAAGAAAGAAATAATAAATCAGTCATTTTGTGTGTTTATTATGAAGAACATTATGACAGCTATTGTAATTATTGTCTTTACATTTAACAATAATGTGAAAATGTAAAGATAAATCCTTTTGCTTTCGACAGCGTTTAAAGCAGGAAGTTGAAATAGAAACTGTTATAGAAAAGCTGCTTTGATCAATGAGTCTGCAATGACAAAATGTGTTTCATATTTCACAGTCAGAAAATGTTTCATTTGTTTATCCAGATGTAATTTATAACAAAACTATTTCTGTAAATATAAATGTTCAACACTGAAGAAAGAGGAAGGTTCAGAAACAGGAAGGCAAACCTGTAACGTCCTGGGGGTGGGGTTAAAGACGTGACTCTACCCAAAGCTCAAATTACAATTTGTTTCCTCCCAACAGTTTTACTAGATCTAAAATGTCAGGCTCCAAAATAATTGAACATACCCATTCAACACAGCAATAATTCATTGAGTGGGGATAAATGTGTGTTGAGAGATTAAATGAATGTTTTCTCAGCAACAACTGTTAGTCAGTAAAACATAACTTGTTTCTTTGCACCCATTTATTCCGCCAAGTACAACACACTAACAGACAACTCCAACTGAAGTACAAATGCATAAACATATTTTCCTAGCACAACAGTGCCCCTAGCGGATGAACATGTAATACAAACAAAAACAAAAGACCAACAATCTCCCGCTTTTCTTAAAAGAAAAAAAATATATATATATATGTATATTTTAAGATTCATGACAAAGCACATCCCTTAAGGATTTTGTTAAAACAGTGTCAACACGATGGAATGTGAAACATCTTGTAAATGAATTTATTGAAGAATCCAAAGTCCTTCATGAAGAGCCTTAAGGATTGAAGTTGTGGATGCTCCCTTCTTTGTTAAACAGTCTGCAAGTTGGTCTTTTGTTTGAGACCACAACACTTGAACTTTCTTAGTTTGAATCAGCTCTTTAATTGAACTGATTTCCAAGCGTAACCTTTTCTCTGCAACAAACTTAGTAGACTTAAGTGCATCTACAAGAGAGAAATTATCAGTCACACAGATTATAGGTGGAGGACAAGCAGTACTACCAGCACTGAGTTCAGAAAAGAGTGTGGAAAGAAAAATGACATTATCAATCCCCTCAGACATAGCAAGTGTTTCACCAGCCAGTGTGCTTCTGACAATTCTCTTAATTCTCTTTGACTGCCATGAAATGGGAGAGAACCGCCCATTGTCACCCATCAAAACAATGAAGTGCCCACCTTGAGTACCCCCATCTGAAAGATTTCCAAAGGATGCATCAATGAATGTAACCATCCTTAAGTTACTGTCTTCCCCAAGGTGTTGAAAATTCAATTCAACTGATTTGGCCTTGAGCTTACACACAACTCTGTTTGCTTTATTAATGGTCTGTACTGTAACATGTTTGAGACGAGATGCTAAATTACTAGCATCAAACATAACATCAGGCCTGCTCTGTCTCGCCACCCACAGAAGTTGGCCCATCTTAGATCTGAGCTGCTCTGTCTCCTTTTCAGTGAGAGGTGAAGCCGACTCTGCTGCTCGTGAGGGTGAGAGGTGTATGGACTGCAGGTGCTGAATGTTTGTTTCTTGGTGTATTTGTACCTTCTTACCTTCACTAACAAGATCTACCCCCACATAGGAAAAGCTATTGTGTGCTTCACGACCGCCATTAAACTTTGACCTCAGGTGAGGTATGACTGACTCTGAAAACTTGTGTGATCCACCCCATATAAAATCATCAACATGACAAGCAAGTACACCAGTTACATTTTTGTGCTCATCCAGCCAATAGAAAACTGCAGGATCAACCTTAGACATAATGCCTCCTGCTTCCATCATGATGGTTTTTACCCTGTTATATCAATACAGTGAAGCATCAGCTAAACCATACACACATTTTCTAAGTTTCCAAAGCACACCTGTTCTATTAGCCTCTGGGGGAGGTTTGATGAAAATGTCTCTAGACAGCTGCATTCCTTGTAAAAATGCAGATTTAATGTCCATACAGTGAAGTTCCCATTTCTTCTGACATATAACTGCCACCAAGAGTCTCAGTGACTCTGAGGCACAGGTTGGAGAGTCGTTTTGTAGGTCAGAAATTTGTAGCTCCTCAAATCCTCGTGCAACAAGTCTTGCTTTTGGTATTATTCCATTTTCAGTCTCTTTCATAGTGAACACCCAACGAGTGGAGATAGACTTTTGTCCTTTGTCCTCAGTTTCTTCAAACACTTGGTTCTGTTTCCAGCTTTTTATTTCATTTTCCTTTGCTTCATCCAACGACATGTCTTTACTCACAAAAACATCCTCATGTGTATCCATATCCTCAGCATCTGCCTGGACGTGAAGATCTTCCAACTGTGACAGATCAGCTGATTCACTGTTGCCAGCCACTTCTGCAGGCTCTAGCAGCTCCAAGTTAAACCAGTCCTTGTATTTCCCAGTTGCTTTGCCAGCATGCCCCAACACTTTGGCTTTTTGTGAGACACCCTCTGCATTTCTGAATGTCACAATTTGACCTGTCTTTATGATGGTGTTCCCATTGTGCTGTCTCTTGGCCTCTGCATTTCCAGGATCAGGCAAAGGATAATTCTCAGGATTTACTGCCATAGTGTCTCCTCCTGCATTCTCTTCAATGATGTCCACTGTATGGTGTCCTTGAATGTTCTCCTTATTGCAGGTAATCTCAGGTGCTTCATTCTCATGTGTTACTTTTCTCAATCTGAGTTGATGCACTCTGACACAGGTGCCTCCGTGTCTAACAAAAACGACTGCACCATCTTGACCAATCACCACTCCTGGTCCTTTCCATTCTGGACAATCCACTCTTTTGTAAAAGACTGTCTCCAGTTTCATATCGCTCGTCTATGGGCCGCAGCTGTTTCTTTAATGCTCTGCGTATCCTTTCTGAACATTCTGCTTCTGTAAAAGCTTTTCTTGCAGCATGCAGGGCTGAAATGTGCTTGGCAACCCATTTGTTCCTGGTGGTGCCCTCTAGAGCTGGAGCTTTGTCTATTAATACAGAGGGCAGGTTGGGATTCTGCCCAAACATCAGCTGATGTGGGTTGTATCCATGGACACTTTGCATGGAGTTCTTAGCCATCAGGGCCCAATCCATGGCAGTGCTCCAGTCACATCCAGTACTTGCTTTGACTTTCAGTAGGATCTCCGTCAAAGTTTGATTATGGCGCTCTAACAGTCCATTGCTCCACGGACTGTAAGCAGGTGTTGTCTTAACTTCAATATTAAAGTTCTCGGCCATGTCTCTCACTTCCTCGTTATTAAACTCACCACCATTATCACTGAACAACTTTTGTGGTGGACCATGCACACTGATCCAATCATGGATAAAACGTTTGACTATCTCAGAAGACCTCTTGGTGGTTAAGACACTGCCAGCACTGAAACGAGTGAACTGGTCAATAATATGTAGGTACCAAACCCCAGGTTCAAGTTCGTGCAGATCCACAGCAACTGTTTCATTGTATGTAGATGCCAATGGTAAGCCGACAGCAGGTTTTGGTTTGGTCTTACAATATTTTTGACACACTTCACACTGGTTCACAACATTTTTCAGCAGGTTGTCACAGTCTGTGTCCTTATTGCCAGAATTAGTCAAAAGTCTCTGTATTTTATCAGCAGAGGCATGTCCAAACTGTTTATGAAGTTTCTCCAGAACTTTCATCTTTTCACTTTTGTTCATCTTGTCTGTTGCAGTCAGTATTTCTTCCTCAGTAGCTTCTAATAGTTTATCAGAGTGAATAAAATGTCTATTTTCACTGTCCACAATGTTCACACAGTGGTGACCTGAACTAGTAAAGTCCAGTTTGATAGGCTGGTTGAACATCACTGCACTGTCTGTTTCCATGTCCAAAACAGTCCCTGCCCTTTTTAACGAGGCTTTACTCAAAAGCAGCGGGATGTTAGCAGATACTACTTCAGTTTCTATGTTACACTTTGTGTTGCCAATTTTGGCAGGTATCTTTACCTTTTTGATGGAGTAGACAATTTTTCCATCTCCAAACTTGAAGGGCCTGTGACTTTGTGTTTCTGTCTCTTTCATAATCTTCACACTTTTCTTTTGTAGTACAGTACTGTAGTTGTCCAGCCACTCTTGTCCACAAACTGTCCTAGTACAAGCAGTGTCTATTATTGCCAAGCCAAAACATTCTGTCATGAATATTTCTGCATCTGTTGGTGATTCTTTGGTGTACAGAGTTAAATTGCACTCTTCCACGTCTTTTGCATCTTCAACAATTTTAACACTATCAGCTTTGTCCGGACAGTTTTTAACCCATTGAAAAGTACTTTGACACTCTGCACATTTTGACCGTCGTCCGTACTTATCCAGCGGGTTTGTACCGGGCTGCGGAGTTTTATGATGGGGACTTGCCTTTTTGCCGCCGTTGCAAACACGGACTCCTGGCTAATGCCTTCTGCTGCCGCACCTCTTTTCTCGCCAAATATTCTCTTCAAAGCGGACTTCATAGAAGCAAATGTTACATCTGAGCATGCCGTTAAAGCCAACTGTCTGTCCGTTATGTCCAAACACGCGGTGTCCAAAAGCTTAAGAGCCAAAACTGCGTCAGGTAGCTCCATGTTGTATTTTTTATGCGCGAGTAACGCTGCTCAAAGTCAATAATATAGTCCGCCATCGACATGTTAACTTCTTTTACAATTCGGTCAAAATCCGAGTACGCCTCATAGATCCTGTCCTTTTCTTCTTTTAGGAACAAGCCATCTAGTTTCGCGAACAATGTGGTCATTCCAGTGTCTTTATTGAGATCGGCTACCTGAATTTCCATCGCCGTGTCCCGCGCTCTCCCAGACAGTGCCAGGGCGACAGCAAGCGCTTGCTTTTTCTTCTCCAAATCTGTAACTCTCGTCCAAATGTTGACTTCATTCTTCCAGCTTTCGTAAGGCTTTCGTTCCTCAAACGTCGGCGGAACTCTGTAGTTACTAACCATCCTCTGCTACCAATGTTAGTCAGTAAAACATAACTTGTTTCTTTGCACCCATTTATTCCGCCAAGTACAACACACGAACAGACGACTCCAACTGAAGAAGAGTACAAATGCATAAACATATATTCCTAGCACAACAGTTCCCATAGCGGATGAACATGTAATACAAACAAAAACAAAAGACTAACAACTGTGTTCATATTTTCTATTTATTACATTATAGAAATAAATGAGAGCAAAATTTTTTTAATTGTGTTAAATAGTTTTTCTCTAATTCCAGAAAGTAAAACTAACATACATTATATAGATTCACACAGTCAAATATTCCAAGCCTTTAGTTTTTCCAACATTTATTATGGTTTACAGATAAAAAAAACAACCTCCAGTGATCTCTTTCTACACCACAGGTGTCAAAGTTCAGCCCTCCAGTCGCTGTCTTGCAGGTTTTAGATGTGCCACAGATACAAAACACTGGAATGAAATGGCTTCATTACCTCCTCCTTGTGTAGATCAGTTCTCAGAACCTTAATTACCTATTTATTCAGGTGCAGCAGAGACACATCTAAAAGTTGCAGGACACCAGCCCTTGAGGACTGGAGTTTGACATTCCTGTTCTACACCATAAGTCCAGTTGTTCCTTGTATTGATGTTCTGCTGCCTCTCCTCCTCTTCCTCTCTCAGGATGAAGATGATCTCCAGCATCCTGCTGCTCCTCATCCTCAGCTCATGTCTCTGTGGTCAGTCTCCATCTTGTCTTTGTGACAGAAAGCTCTCTAGATGGAGCTGAAAGACTCCCATGTTCCAGTTCTCAGTGTGTCTGCTCCTCTCTTTCCCTCTCTGTCTCCTCAGCAGCAACATTTGTAGTGAATGTGACACAGAGCAGCTATCAGGCAGAGGAGAACCACAGCATCACTCTGGAGTGGACCTTCACCACCAAGACTCAGGGATCCTGGTGGAAACTGTTCATCTACTGCAGCTTACTGGCTCCTCATAAAGAACTAGTTCTCTATGAGGTCCGTGAAGGTGTTGAGTTTCCAGAGTCTCAGGATGAACATTTTTCAGGACGAGTCCAGAGTGACAAAGACGTCCTCAGAGAAGGACGAATCAGACTCCATGTGTCCAGACTGAGGATTAATGACTCTGGTCGGTATTGGTGTGAAGTGGAAACTGAAGATGGATTCAACAAGACAGAATGTCGACTCAACGTCTTTGGTGAGTTATTTGGTCAGTTTTTTCTTTTTACTTTTAACTTTTTAGGTCTTTGTTGAGCATAAATATAAACTGTTTATTAGTGAAATGCTTTAGCCTGTCAGGTTCTATGTTTTTTGGTGTATTTATTTCTAGTTTCCTGTGTGTCTGAGTCTCTGTGTTGTCCTGTCTCCCCTTGATTAGTTCCCAGGTGTGTCTCGTTCCCTGATTACCTTATGTGTATTTAGTGTCACCTGTGTCTCTGTGTCTTGTCGGATCCTCGTCTTCGTCTACGTCTCGTCTCACATCACACTTCGTCGTCCTGTTCCCTTGTTGTATCCTGGTTTGTCATTAAATTAATTATTTTACATTCAATCCGGTCCATCTGCGTTTCTGCCTCACCTCCACCACCGCAAAACATGACAGAAGGATCCGACCACAAACGAGGTGAGGTCGCTACCTTTTTGGCCCAGTTGGACCGGGAGGTTTTTCAGGGGACTAGACTGGTCTTGGCACCCCTCGGATTCGGTCCCCTCCGTTACCTCCGTCAGGGAAGCAGGCGACCTGAGCCGCCAGTGGACCCGGCCCCTGGTCGCTTCCCGAAAACACCACCTCCGCAGTCTGCCCGGAAGAAGCGGCGTGAGACGCCGGTGGACCCGGCCCCTCGTCGTTTTCTGGGAACACCACATCCTCTGCCTGCCCGGAAAGAGCAACGTGAGCCGCCGGTGGATCCGGCCCCTCGTCGCCTTCCGGGAACACGCCCTCCACTGCCAGCCCCGAGAAAACGACCTGAGCCGCCGGTGGACCCGGCCTCTGGTCGCCTCACGGAGCCATCACCCCCTCTGCCGGCCCCGAGGCGCTTCGCCGGCACTCCTCCGCTGCCGACCCCGAGGCCCTTCGCCGGACTTCCTCCGCTGCCGCCCTCAGTAAGTGAGGAGTTTCCTAGTGCCAGTTCCGAGTTTCCTAGTGCCAGTTCCGAGTTTCCTAGTGCCAGTTCCGAGTTTCCCAGTGTCAGTCCCGAGCCTACCAGTGTCAGTCCCGAGCCTCCCAGTGTCAGTCCCGAGCCTCCCAGTGCTCCCCGTCGCCGCCTCCGGGCGGCACCAGAGACTGCTTCTCGGCGCCGCGGACGGCCGCCGGACCTCCTCAGTGGTTTCTGCCTCCTGAGCCTCCGCCCACCCTGTGGGTAGTTTTTTTTTTTTGTGTGTGTGTGTGTTTTGGACTCTTGGCCTCCGCCCACTTGGTTGGGTGTGTTTTTTGTTATGGACTCTGGCCCTCCGCCCACCCTTGTTGTGTTTTGGACTGTTTTTGGGCGTCTTGGAGCCGCCCTTTAAGGGGGGGTACTGTCAGGTTCTATGTTTTTTGGTGTATTTATTTCTAGTTTCCTGTGTGTCTGAGTCTCTGTGTTGTCCTGTCTCCCCTTGATTAGTTCCCAGGTGTGTCTCGTTCCCTGATTACCTTATGTGTATTTAGTGTCACCTGTGTCTCTGTGTCTTGTCGGATCCTCGTCTTCGTCTACGTCTACGTCTCGTCTCACATCACACTTCGTCGTCCTGTTCCCTTGTTGTATCCTGGTTTGTCATTAAATTCATTATTTTACATTAAATCCGGTCCATCTGCGTTTCTGCCTCACCTCCACCACCGCAAAACATGACATAGCCTCTCTTTATTAAAGCTCATGTTTGATCACATCTCTAAGCACTAGAGTTCAGTAGGTCGACCTCAACATAGAGTGGTGATTCTAGACCAAATTCACCTGGGAAATCAGCTGATCTAATAGATAAAAACTGTGATTCTGTCACAAAACTGCTGAAGCCAAAAGTGCAACATCTTCATTTTATTTCATTATTAAAGTGAAACTGTGAAGGTAAAAACTTAAATTGGTTGAAGGGATAAATTAGTTACAGTTTCTGTGGCAGCATATATCATCATAAGAACCATATTTAGTATCTCTTCAATACTTGGTCCAGTTCCAGGTCTATAGGGCCACTGGCCCCTTTAGATTCATCCCTGAGTTCGGCCATGTAAAGGACTGGACTGATGTAAGAATACATTTCCATTGGCTGATGAAAGTAAAGGGTTAAGTGGATTTTCTGCTGAGAGCAAAACATGCAACACTTCTATGTGCATCTGTAAGCAAATAAAACTCTCAGCCAAACAACCAACCAGAGTCAGGAGAAGGCTCTTAGTGCTGACAATCACCACCTTGTATGTGCTGCTCACACCTTTTTCCTTGCTCTTGGCTGCAGCTCCTCCTCCACAGTGAAGCGCTGTGAGTGCATAAATGTTATAAATGTAAATGAAGGACGACTCCCACAGCTTCTCAGGGCCGTGATCACCACGGTCCGAGTCTCTGGACTCTCACTGGGTTTGGTTCTGGCAGCAATGGTCCACTTTAGTTTATGTGGGTGTTTTTCCTAAAGCAGTGATCAAGAAAGCAGTCATTCATACACAGAGGTGTGTTTTGTTCAGGGCTGGTTTTGTACAAATGTATATATTAAGTATTGAGTATTTTAAAGACAGAAAAATCTTTTATACAAATGCAGGTTTAAGGCCTTTAGGTCTGTCTGTTGTATTTTTTGTTAAAACATGTTTGTTTTTCATTTAGTGAAGTTACTCAAAAGGTAGAATAGCAAGACATTTTACTCAAATAAAAGTAAATAGCATTGAACTGAAGGGCTTGGTGATAGTATCTGAAAAAACTGCAGGCATCCGATCAAAGATGTGGCGTCCTTTTATTATCACTCAACTTACAATTGTTGATGCAGCCAAACAAAATAATCAGCAAATATCAAACTTAGAACTCCTTTCTGATAATACAGTTGTTGAAACTACTGAACTACTGCAAACTATTACAGAAAACACATGTTCTGCCACATTCTAGAACATTCCAACCCATTAAGGCTCTGATAGGTTGTTGTCGACCATGATTGACAGGCAGACCAGCCAATCACAGTTCAGACAAGCCTACAAGGCGAAGTCCAGCGAAGCTGTGGTATTTTCCACAGCCGCCCCCAAATTGTCTATGATAATTTGCAGCTTGGAAAATATTAACTGAAGATCAGCCCTTCATTCTGGAACTTCTGGAAGTTTCACTAGACGTACTACAGGGCGAATATAGTTGCGCTCTTTGACCTGCACTTCAGCTGTGCGGATTCTTCCGTCTGCTCCAGGGAAAACCGTTTTTATCACTCCAACAGACCAAAGAGCTCGTGGTAACTGTGGGTCTGCTATCATCACAACGGTTCCAACTTGCAGGTCTTCAGTGTGCTCTTGCCACTTATTCCGAGCCTGGAGTCCTGGCAAATAAAACTTTAGGAAATGTTTCCAAAAGTGGTCAGCTAACACTTGACTATATCTCCATCTCCTCCGACCAGCAATCTCTACTTCTGGGTATTTAACTTGAGGAAGAGATGGGTCTAGCCGCCCCATCAACAAGATGTTAGGAGTGATAGGATCTGGGTCAGCTACATCTGTTGAAACATAACCAAGTGGCTTGGAATTAAGTATTCCTTCAACTTCCACCAAAAGTGTGCGCAGGACCTCCTCTGTCACAATTTGGGCACCCAAGGTTGTAGTGAGGGCTGATTTCAGGGATTTAATTTCCCTTTCCCAACACCCACCGAAGTGCGGTGCTCCTGGAGGGTTGAATCTGAAGTCTATTTGTTGACCAGCCAGTTGTTCCTGGATTTGTGGCTGAAGGCTCCTGAATGCCTCTGTCAGTTCACGTTCTCCAGCTTTAAAATTTGTGCCTTGATCAAAAAGTACTTCATAGGGCTTTCCTCTGCGTGCTATCAGACGTCTCAGTGCCAACAAGAATGAGTCGGCATCAAGGCTTGACAGCAGATCTACATGCACAGCCCTTGTGGTCATACATTTGAATATGATGCCCCACCGCTTTTCATGTCTTCTGCCAACTTTGATAATGTAAGGTCCAAAGCAGTCTACTCTAGTAGAGTAGAAAGGTGGTTTGAATAGTCTGAGTCTGGATGGTGGCAAATCAGCCATTTGGGGAGCAACAGGTTTCCCTCTCCATCGTTTGCAGCCAACACAATTTCGCTGATAGCGCCGTACAGCCTCCCTGCCCCGTAGAACCCAGAATCTTCTCCTTATTTAAGCAAATACCCTTTCTGGTCCTGGGTGGTGAAGCTCTGCATCAATATCCTTAATGATTAATTCTGTCACAGGATGACGAGAATCGAGTACGAATGGGTGGATAGAATCCTCTTCAAGTCCAGAGGCACGTCTCAAACGGCCTCCCACACGAATGAGTTCCATGGATTGGTCAAACTGTGGATCCAAAGAATACAATCGACTACTAGGTCCAACCGTTTGGCCTGATTTGAGCTTAGGAAACTCAGTAGGAAAGCTTTCCATTTGGGTTTGGCGCAATATTTTGATTTCAGCTTTTCGATAATCATCTGCTGTGGAGCTGCCAGAGGTGTGAGCCGCCCCATGAGCACGTTTCACTGTCGCTTCTATAAGATCCCTGAAAGTTTGGTACTGTGTAACCTCAGGGATGGTGGAGCTTGGAATGTTAGAAATGGTTCCACAAAATGATGAATGTTTTAGCTCCTCTTCACCATCTATGGTGGAAATTGAGGGCATGAGCGGCCATTGATCGATAGGATCTTGAAGAAAGAGAGGCCCATGTGTCCATCTGGAGACAACGGCTAGTTCGGTCAGAGTTTTTCCCCTGGTTATGTCGTCAGCAGGATTCTCCTTTGATGGCACAAAGTGCCAATCCTGGGCTGAAGTCAGCTCCTGAATTTCTGCCACCCGGGTCCCAACAAACACCTTAAAGTGGCATGACTCAGACTTTAGCCAAGTTAAAACAGTAGTGGAGTCTGACCACAGATAAACCTTCTGTATAGGTATGTTGAGTTCAGTCTTTAGCACATGAGCTAACTGTGCACCTGTGAGAGCTGCACACAATTCCAATCTTGGAATGGACAGCTGCTTTCGTGGGGCTACTCGTGACCTGGCTGCTAGAAAAGCAATTTCCTGGATTCCATCTGGAGATTCTGTGACCATATAGGCAACTGAGCCGTATGCCTGCTCTGATGCGTCACAAAATATATGGATGTCTCTTTTGCTGTCCGGTAGATCTAACTTTTCCGTGGTGTAACATCGAGGTAAAGAGATCTTCTCTAGGTCGGGCAGCTCTGCCTGCCAGGTTTTCCATGTCTGTAGCAGGTCCTCGGGAAGTCTTGGATCATCCCACTCTCTTTTTTTATCCCAGAGACGTTGAATGACAATCTTAGCTCTGGTGGTAAAGGGGATAATATAACCAAGGGGGTCATACAGGCTAGCCAGAGTTCTGTAAATGCTTCGCATCGTCACTGAGAGGTCACCAGTAGGAAGATGTTTGTAATGCAGCAGATCTGTAGGACAATGCCAGTGGAGTCCGAGTGTGGATTCAAATGTATTAAGCTGATTCTGATTAATCCACAAATTGCTGCTAGTTGATCTGGCATCTTCTGGGAGATGACTGATTACGGATGGCACGTTGCTCGCCCATTGTCTTAGATCAAATCCTCCCTCAGCCAGGACATCTCGGAGTTTATCAACTAACATCTTTGCCTCCATTTCTGAACTGAAACTGTGGAGACAATTGTCCACATAGAAACTTCTTTCAACTGCCTCTCGGATGTCCTCTTCAGGCCGGCTGTGATCTTGAACATGCTTTTGCAGTGCATAAGTGGCACAGCATGGACTGCAGGTGGTCCCAAAGGGGAGCACCTGCCACTCATAAACACTTGGCGGTTCCTCCCTTTTTAAGTCCCTCCAAAGGAACCGCAACAATGGTTTGTCCTCGGGGAGAAGTCTCACCTGGTGAAACATTGCTTTAATATCACTAGAAATGGCCACTGTATGTTCACGAAAGCGAAGAAGCACTGCCAGCAAGGATGGGCCTAAAGTAGGACCTGGTAGGAGTAGTTTGTTTAAGTTCCTGCCTTGATATTGGAATGAACAGTTAAAAACTACTCTGCTTTTATTGTTGTGCTGTACCAAGTGATGTGGGATGTACCAGGCTTCATCAGATTTCTCCACTTCTTCAGGCTGTAACTTCAGTATGTAACCAGCATCCTCCAGTTTCTTCATTTCAGCCTTATATGTTTCTGCTTGATCAGGATTTTTAGTAAGTCTCCTTTCTATGTTTCTGAGGAGTGGAAGAGTTGCTTCAGGAGTAGCATGCAGGGGTTCTGTGCCTTTAATGCGGAGCATTGGGGTAGCATATCTGAGTACTCCACTAACTGAGTTCTGACAGTCTTTTCTTGAAGGGTGCACAAAGCCTCACTATCTTGTCGGGACCTGGTCACTTCCTTTGTGCTCCGATATGGAAGAACATCAAGTTGCCAGAGCTTCTCAACTTGTTGATGCAACTCAATGGTGGGAGACTGAAATGAGATGAAATTACATTGTTGTGTGTCTGATCCCGGTTTCACTCCTTCCGCAGGGCCCTGTAATGTCCAACCTAAGCGAGTCCTGACTGCTGCTGGGCCACCTTTACTCCCCAAGAGGACCGGTTCCATAGGAGTGATTAAATATGGGAAGTCAGATCCAATCAGGAGAAGTGGCTGAACCGTGTTTATTGGTTGAAGTGGTAAATCTTGCAGATGTTTGTATTTTCTCTGAAGAGCAACAGTGGGTTGACTGTGTTCTGCAAGGTTTAGAGATTTAGCTGTGAAAGCCCGGTTAATCCAAAATGTCTTTGCTGGTTGAGTTACAGGGGAGACAGAGAACGAAACTGCATGGCCATGGATGACCCTTGAGTCTTTTTTCACTGTGTGGAGAACAAGAGCTTCAGCCTCTCCTTCCAAACCAAGCTCATGTGCTGCACTGTGGAGCAAAATGGATCTCTCCGATCCATCATCCAGAACAGCGAAGGCTTCCATACTTTTGCTCCCATTACTCAATCGGACCTTGACTATTTTTAGAAGAACTTTATGCTTGGTTAGAGAACGTCCAACATAAAGTTTGTCATCCACACTGCTTGTTAGACATGCACCCACAATGGTTCCCTGGTCTGGGGGTTTCCCCTTCTCTGCCGTCTCCTCTTTTTCCTGCCACTTCTCATTTACATCATGTAGTACCAGCAAGTGCCTACGTCCACAGGTTTTACACGTTGCCTTGAGAGTACATTTGGCAGACAGATGTCCTCTCCCACAACGCCAGCAGCGGTTATTTGTTTTGATCCACAGCACTTTCTGTTCCTTTGTAAGCTGCTGAAAGTTCTGACAACCATTCAGGAAATGACTGGAATGGTCACAGTAGGGACAATATGGTTTATTCTTGACCTTCTCAGGTGTAATGGCATTTTGTGTCAGCTCAGAAACCTTGGTCTGTCCTGATTTCCCAGAACTGAGCAGTAATGCTGTAGTTCTTGACACCACCTTTTTGTCCTTTTCTGTGCCTCTTTTCTTTTGGCTGTCTCTGACAGGAGTACAAAATCTGGAACTATCTTCATAAACCTGCATTTCAAAATCCAGCCATTCTCCAAGATCATACAGAGTTGGAATTGGAACCTTACTTGGATGCACTCTTCTTCTGAAACTGCTTCTAAGCTCGTGTGGAAGCTTGCTTAGCAATCTGGAAACGTGAGATCCACAATGGAGTTCAATACTGCCTTCTCTTCCTAGTTGCTCTAACATGCCCAACAGAGAACGTATCCGTAGTGCAAACATGCGAAATGCTTCCCCATCCCCGCTGCGTATATCTGGTCCATCCATCAGTTCTGCTATTCGTGCTAAGGCAAGCTGATGTGGCTGGCCAAACTGCATGAACAGGGCATCCATTGTGTCGGTGAAAGGATGTGGAGAGTTGCAAAATGAATCTGCTATCAGGAGAGCTTCTTCTAGCTTGAGATGATCTGTTAGGACCTGATATTTAAATGTTCAGAAGCACCTGCTGGCAGAATATTATCAAGAGCAATCCTAAGCCTGGAGAACTCACGTGGGTCTGGATGCACAAAATAGGGTATAGGTGGAGCAGGACCATTATATGTACTTCCATGTTTAGGTGTTGAATGTGTGCTTTGGATCCTTCTAGAGTCATAAGAATCTTCTCTTTCAAACAGAGCAGAAGCAGAAGAATCTGGGTGCTCTAATCTGGAGATTCGGGATGGGACTGACCTTCTCGGAGCTGGCACTGGAGGTGTAAAGGTTCTCATTTTCGCTGAACTTCGTGGCGAAGGAACTGGAGCTGCTGATAGGCTTTCCGACACACTCTCTTCGCATATTTTATTTCCATACCTGTAGCCTCGGTCTGAATGATGCACACGCTTATCTTCGTGAGGGCCAGTAGACTCGTCTCTTATACTTGCTGAAAGTGAATGATGCTCTACGTCTTCCCTCGCTTTCTGTAGTGTGCGAATCCTTGGCTTTGGGACAGGAAATGCTGTCGGGTATACATTATGTGTTGGTGGTGCAAAAGAGTTATCTTCAGCCTCGCTCGCTGTGAGTTTCTCCATTTTGTGTTCCATCACCTTCAATGTCTCCAGGACTGTGGACAGCTGCGCTGCTGTTTGTCGCAACTCCTGCAATTCCCTCCTCATCTCATTGTTACTGTGATATAGATCATCTCTGTCTCTTGTCAGCTCCAAAATAGCTTCACGTTGGCACTGATTTTCTTTCTGTAAACACTCCTTTTGTCGCTCAGCTTCATCAGCATCCTCCCACTGATCCATCATTCTCCAATGGTTAGGACTAGGTTGCTGGCTGATGGGTGCACTGTAATGATCTTCAGCATCTGAATCGCTGATATCAGATAAGAGCATCTGTGCTCCAGAAGCAGGCTGATGCACAGGCTGATCCAGTGTATAATCTGCCGTATAACTTCGTGGACGTGCAATTCGTCTGGGTCTTACCACGGGCTGCATTTTGGGTTCTTCTTCTCTAACTGGAGTACTTGTCGCCATGTCCTGCAGCATTTCCCAATCCGGCTCGAAGGACCACAATTGAACTGAAGGGCTTGGTGATAGTATCTGAAAAAACTGCAGGCATCCGATCAAAGATGTGGCGTCCTTTTATTATCACTCAACTTACAATTGTTGATGCAGCCAAACAAAATAATCAGCAAATATCAAACTTAGAACTCCTTTCTGATAATACAGTTGTTGAAACTACTGAACTACTGCAAACTATTACAGAAAACACATGTTCTGCCACATTCTAGAACAGGGGTTTTCAAAGTATGAAAGGGTGAGCCCCCCTCCAAGGAGCACAATGCCTGCCGCCTTTGAAAAAGTAACTTTAATCGGACTACTGATTACTCCTTGAAAAAGTAACTTAGTTAGATTACTGACTACTTGACTTGCAAGTAACTAAGTTACATTAAAAGTAACCTTTTAGTTACTTTCAGCAGCTGCTGACAACAACGCTCCACCTACTGTGAAAATCACATTGAGCTTTGTCAATACTTAATTATCAGCTATTTTATAATGGTAACATCAACAATGTGTCTCCACTGATAAGGTTGAACTGAAGAGGAGATTGTACAAAAAACAAAAAACGTGAGTAATTTGTGTGATCCACTGTTGTCTGGAAAACTCTAAGTAGGATTTTAAAGCCCCCCCTCCCCCCGGCCTCCAGATTCTGTGTTACGGCCCTGCGTTTGGTGTCAGCTCAGCGCACAGAGCTCCTCCTGCAGCTCCACAGCTCAGATGGTTGCACATATTTGTGACACTTACAGTAATATTAATAATTATAGTGGCGTTAAGTTGACATTATAATTATTGCCAACTCCGGACACGTTTATTCGTGGCTGTTTTCACCTTTATTGCGCTGTTCATATTGGTCTCGATGTTTGCAGTTTTCTGGAGCGCAACGCGAAGCTCGACGTCATCACTGCCAAAGTGATGACGTCAGAGGTAATATACTAACTTGACATTAACAAAGACACAGCGGGACGGATCATCCGGGAAATGATGAACAGGGAGAGACGGAGTAAGACTACGTTAATGACGGACAAATTCTGGGATTTATTATGAGTCTCTGTTTATTTCCAACCCCAAATGAGCAACTTCACGTTCAAAAACGAGCCCAAAAAGGCGCAACCAGCAACTCGTTAAATTTTCAAGCGACTTTAAAAAAATGAAGCCCAAAGCCGCTTATAATAATCGGACTTGTCGACAGAAACTCAAAATAGTTCCAGTTTTTCCACCGACAAAATGCGCATCTCCCTCCATTGTTTACATTTCTGTCGCATAGAGACGTCGGTCACTCGACAAGACGAGTAGAGGAAATACGATTCAATAACAAAAGAAGATAGTAACGCAGTAACGCAAAAATGATTTTGATAAGTAACTGTAGTCTGACTACTGGATTTGAAATAGCAACGCGTTAGATTACTCGTTATGGAAAAAAGTGGTCCGACGTCAGTAACGTTACTGACATCACTGGCCAAAACATCCTCTAAGGGGGGAAACATTTCCACTGATCCCCGCTCCACACGCGCACCCCACAGTACCAACTTTTTCCTAAATCCACAGAGTTGATCGTGTGCGTAAAAGACGTTTCTCTCACATCAGTAGACAGCAAGCAGATAGCTTTTCCGGTTTATTTTTTCCCTGCACCGCGCCTCCCCTAAAGTGCTCTGGCGCCCCCCAGGGGAGGCGCGCCTCACACTTTGAAAACCGCCGTTCTAGAACATTCCAACCCATTAAGGCTCTGATAGGTTGTTGTCGACCATGATTGACAGGCAGACCAGCCAATCACAGTTCAGACAAGCCTACAAGGCGAAGTCCAGCGAAGCTGTGGTATTTTCCACAAGCATGGTAGAGTAAAACTACATCCAAATGTATTTTGTCCCCCAAAATTTTACCCATTTTTGGTGGATTATATAAATTTTTGGTGGTAAAATTTTTCCACCAAATGGAAAAATGAGGCCAAACATAAACCTTAATTAATTGTTAATTAAAGTCAACAGCATTTGTCTGCTGCCTGTTTTATGGCTTGATAGGAATCCAGTTATTCAGACACTTAAACCACATTAAGCTATGAATGCTGGGGATGCAGCTCCTATAGTCCCCTGGTAAACTGGAACCCATCAGGTGTCTGTGGGACGTCGTGACAGAATCACCGATCAGTAGTGGGTTGGTGTGATCCTTATTGTTACAGAAACTGTTTATCCATCATCGATAGTCATGCTAACTAGCTGAGTGTTCATGTCAGGTGGTGAACCAGCTGTAAGGGTTTGAGCAGCGTATACACAAAGTGATTGTTAAATTATAGCTCTAAGATGATAAAAGGATTTAAACCAACTGAAAAGTTTGAATAACTGAATAAAATACATTCATCAACAAATAACAAGAATCCTTGTTAGATAAATCTGCCAAGTTTGGTGAGTTTTCCGATATAATAACACCGTATAAAGCAAATTGAAGCAAATTATTTCTGATTCTAACATCAGATCTTGTTTTAAGGTCCAGGGGCCTCATGTAGAGCAAGAAAGTAAATCAGTCAAACATCACATCATTAAAACCCTTTTGCCTCAAGAAAAGTAAAATGAGCTCCTGCTGTAAATTCAGTAAATGTTTTTGCAGGTCAACTAAAAAGTTCACATGCACAGTAATTTATAAACCAACTAAAGGGGTTTATACGAACATCATTAGGATATCCTATATCCTAATGAGTAGGGTGTCCTAACCTTTTCTCCTGTATTTTTGTTATTTTTCTTGAGTTAAACATGAATCGTTTTACAGAGGTAAATAAAAAATTAGTAGATATACATTTATTAACAAATAAAAAAACATTTATTTTGAAAAACCTCTATTTATGGGATAGCTACTTTTTTTCACAATTATAAAGATCCTACAAGAGAATAAATATGAATGTTGGCTGAACAACAAACAGGACATCACCAGGAATATTAGTGTTGATTTTTTAAATCTTTGTTTGTTCTTCCAGAAGTGAAGGACGTTGGTCAGAACCTGATACATGCAAAGGTGGGAGACGACGTTATTCTGCCATGTCATCTGGAGCCTCCATTTGACGTGAACAGACTTACAATCGAATGGAGATTCAAGGGTCAAATAATACTTGTGTATCACAGCGGAGCTGAAGATGATAAAACTTCAGACCCAAAGTACCAGGACAGAATCTTTATGTTCCATGATGAGTTTAAAAACGGCAACATTTCCCTCAAATTGATCAAAGTGACCAAAGAGGATGAAGGGATTTATACTTGTTTTGTTCCCAACCTGCAAAGTAAAGTCAGGAAGGTGAACGTTACTCTAAAACTTGGTGAGTTATATAAATTAAGATAATTTAAGACAAACCAGATAAATATATTGATGTCTATAACACTTAATGTAATTCCTCAACAAATAAAAATGGAGCCCAAAACAACTTGAATGTTCCTGGAGGTAAATATGTTTAACTAGATAACCAGTGGTTACTGGGACTCTGACTTAGTTTTAGATTTTCTTTGTTACCTGAAGCCATTGAGGCTCGTTGGGTTGAATATTCGTCTTCCAGCTTTTCCTATTGTCATGTTGATGTGCAGCTGGGCAAGGCAGATAACTCCTCAATACCTTTTGATCTGCATGTAGGTGTGTGTGTGTGTGTGTGTGTGTGTGTGTGTGTGTGTGTGTGTGTGTGTGTGTGTGTGTGTGTGTTAGTGAGAGTGAATGGGTGAATGTGTCTGCAGTGTGCAGCGCTTTGAGAGGTCGGCATGACTGGAAATACTTCAAATATTTTCTCAGACAATAAGAACCAATAAATGTCTTTATTTTATTTAATTATCAAGTTAATCACATTTCCTTGTACAATTGTTGGAGTAAATAACAAATAAAAGGACTAAAACTGAACACATGATGGCATTTCTATGGTGTGAATACTTGATTAATATTATTTGAATAAATCAACATCCCATCTTCAGAAATCTGGAACAAAAGAACCAAATAAAGAACCAAACTGGTGGAAATCCAGTTTTTAATCTTCCTCCCTTTCAGGAAGTTTTTTTCAACTTTTGTCTCACATCCACAACTGAACCAACTTTGAAATAAAAAGATGTGAATCAGTCTTTAAGATTATTCACAGCTATGACATCATCTAGACACATTGATATGAAAGCTTCTAAATTTAAGAAAAGTAATACACTGGCATTTAACAAACAAAAGTTTAGCTTTTGTTCCTTCTAACTAAACAAGTTAAATAAGTACAATTTAGAGTCAGACAGTAAAAATAAAAAGGTTCTGGGTCCATCTGTGTGTGTGTGTGTGTGTGTGTGTGTGTGTGTGCGTGTGTGTGTGTGGTGCTGTAAATGTTGACCCCTGACTGATGAGGTGACTGTTGGTTCACTACTTTGATCTCATTAATAAAATAAAAATATGCAAAACTGAATTCAAAATTTTCAAAAGCACAATTTTAAAAACCTGTTTTTCTTTTTTGTCACAGAACCTCATCCTAGAGTTATTGTTGTTGGTGGTGTTGTTGTTCATGTTGTTCTTGTTGGATCACTCATCATCATCATCTTCATCTTCATCTTCATCATATACTATGGTGTACGTCGCCGCAGAGATGAACAAAGTAAGTCAGTCATTGTCTTTGTAAGTCTTGGAGGATTTTGGTGAATTAATTATCTCCATAAATGCATATTTCCAATTGATAGAAAATATAGTTTTTAATCCATCCATCTTCTTCCGCTTATCCGGGTCGGGTCGCGGGGGTAGCAGCTTCAGAAGGGAGGCCCAGACTTCCCTCTCCCCAGCCACTTTTTCCAGCTCCTCTGGGGGAATCCCAAGGCGTTCCCAGGCCAGCAGAGAGACATCGTCCCTCCAGCGTGTCCTGGGTCTTCCCGGGGGCCTCCTCCTGGTGGGACATGAACACCTCACCAGGGAGGCGTCCAGGATTATGTGTTGGGTGGTGGCTGAGGGAGGGGACCCTGGCGGTCCGATCCTCGGTTGCGGAAGCTAGTTTTTAATATTTTGCAAAAACTGATGTGAAGCTGAAGAAAAATAAAACAGAAACATGGATCTGTCTTGATAAACATGAAGAAGAAAAGTTCTGCAGTTTTCACATATTTATTAATATTTGTTGGTGTTTGTCTGAAAATAAAATAATAAAACTAAAAACCATTATGAGTAACTTTATTCTCTTTTAGGTCTTTGTTGTTTATTGTAGCCTTTCTGCTGCCCAGGTTGATGAAACATTTTAACAGAAAAAAATTGTTAAGGGGAATTAAATATTGTCACTTATTTATATTTATATTTATATTCACTGTTGTCGACTTTCTGTTGTGTTCAGTTTTCCATGCCAGAGCAGCAACTCTCGACACGAACAAAGGAGAAATGATGGAGGGATGGAAACAGAACAATTCCAGAGTAATAACTTTTATTAATTTTTTACTTTTTTATTTTCCTGCTCATTGATAAACTAAACTAAGGACTGTAGTCACTGAACATCACAGCTGAACATCAAACCAGGAAACTGAACTTCTTGTTGGTGACTGAATCTGACTGACCAGATCATTTGATGTAGCAGCAATGAACTGGTGACCTTACTGGTTTAATCCCAGCTCACCAGTTTCTGGATTCTCTTATTTTTGTCAACAAGCATCTGGAAAAAAATGAAAGAAATAATTTCAGAAAAAGTCAAAACTTTGCTGCTTTACTTTCTTTTATTTTTTTTGGTGCTTTATAATAATTTTCTTGTGAAAAACTAAAAATTATATAATTCTGTTTTTATTCAAGCCAACTTAATAATAATGTAACTTTGGGATTTCAAACAATCAGAAGAAAATTTTATTGAAAATAATTTGTTTTGTGTTTCATAGATCGGAGAGGAAACGGTAACCAAGGAGATGAAGATAAAAAAAGATATTTTACAGGAACAACAAAACCAAAGTGTCTGAATTATTCATCCTGATCTGAAATCTGTGTTGGAATACGGGTAGCTCTAGGATATAGAGCTACCCGTATTCAACACAGAAACTATAATCAGCAAGATATTGAAACTGACATTGATCCTGATAACAACTTCTATAATGTCAGCAATGATAGTTGTCACTATTACAGCGATGATCAGTTCAACAACAGCATTAAAATGGAACAAAAGCTGTCAATAATTCACTTCAATAGCAGAAGCCTTTATGCAAATTTTGACAGCATCAAACAATACCTCCAACAACTTTCACAGACATTCAATGTTATTGCCTTATCAGAAACTTGGCTCAATAGTGATAAGGGCATAGACTTTGAAATCAATGGTTATGAAATGGTTTGTAAGAACAGAGAAAACAAAAATGGAGGGGGAGTAGCTTTATATGTTGACAAGAAGATTAATTATAAGTTGATCGAAACAATGTCAACTGTGATGGACAACATGTTTGAATGTGTGACTATAGAAATACTCGTGGAAAAAAGGAAAAATGTCTTAGTGAGTTGCATTTATAGAGCCCCTGGATCAAACATTGAAGTATTCAACAACTGGATAGAAGAAAAATTTATAACAATTAATCAAAAAATAATATTTTTCTGTGGGGATTTCAATATTGACCTTCTCAATCCAAATAAACATAGAATGACTGAAGAATTTATTAACACCATGTTCAGTTTAAGCCTGTATCCTAAAATCACCAGGCCCAGTCGCATTACATCGCACTGCGCTACCTTAATTGATAATATTTTTACAAATGTGCTGGAAAATAATTTAACTAGTGGAATATTAATGAATGACATAACCGATCACTTACCAGTGTTCATAGTCTACGACTGTAAGTGCAAAACAGACGATCAAAAAATAGAGACGAGAGAGACTCTATAAGCAGCCTTTAGTCAAATTTTAATCAGGAGTGATTAATGACCCTAATAATTTTAATTTCCGGTGTATTACCGCCCCTCCCCCCTTTCCGGTGTCAAGTTACCCATCCCCCATTCACCCCATCTGTTATGACATCTGAGTTTTAAGAATAATACAATTAAAGAATGAAAAACATGAGTTTTAAATAATCTAGATTAAAATACAATATAATATATTTAAATAAATTTGGGATGTTGTATTTACCTCGGGTTTCAATTGAATATCTTCCTGAGACGTGAAGCGGGAGATACGGTCCTGTTTTGAGGTGGGGACAGAAATCCCTCAGGATAGTTCTCCTGACCTCTGGGTCAACACACATGGCGGACAAGGAAACTCTATGTCTCAGAAAAAAACACATTTTTCAAACCGTTGGCATTTTCTCAGCTCTCAGAATTTGCGCGGGAGAGCTACAGAAAACCATTTGTGTGCGTGCGTGTGCATGTGTGTGAGTGTGTGTGCGCATGGGTGTCCCTGCGTAAGAGTAAACATATACCTCTAAAGAAAACCTAGAGTTTAACTGTTTTACTGCATTATTTATGGTAGTAGAATTAGTCAGTGCTGACTGAGTTTGTGATTTCCTTCATCACTTAAATTTGAAACTCTTATAGATTTTTTATTTATTTATTTTTTCTGTCAGACTTGCTAGTGTGATACATGTCTGTAAAAGTTTCTCATCTGTAATTTTATTTCTGGGGAATATGTGACGGGGACTAAACAGGCCTTGGTGAAGCTACTCATATGTATCTTTCAGCTTTCCCTAAAGTTGAAAATTTTTTACATTGCACAACCACGCTCCCAGAGTTGCTCCAACATGGGAATTATTTTTAAGCTAAGCTCGTTAAGCTAAAAATAAAGCAGAAAGCAAACTATAGGTCATGCTGTGATTAGTTATTTAGTTATTACTACTTTATTGTACTTAGGGCAGATATAATACAGTTATCTATGTTGACAGTAATGAAAAAAGTACCCGGTCCGCCATAAAATGGCTTATTGTTACAAATAAAACGACTGTTTCACAAAGAAGTGCTTCGCAGCCATTATGTTGTTTTTGCTCAAATAAATTGCATTTTAAAATGTTTTATCTAAACTGCTGCTCTCATTCATGTATTTTAACTGTTTAATCTACAATAAACAAAACGTTTTAATGAAAAGCATTTTTGTAACTGCGCTTACCTTTTACCTTCTTATTACCATTAAGTCAGTCCTTATATCGAGTTGCTATATTGATATAGAACACAATAAGAATCCAATTACAATCCTTTGAGTCTGACAATCTCAAAGGGGAGTGAAGGCAAGAAAATATAACAATAAAAAGTTCAAATCTGTAATTTTTGAAGATATTGCAAATGCCTGCATAACTAAAATCCCTGTAGTACCTGGATTTCTATCGATTTATTGAATATGTAAATATTTATGAATGGCCATTCAGGTTTTATTTAGTTTTTTTTTTTCTTTTGGTGTTTGTTGCACAAATTTAAATATATGAAGGCTATCAACCAACAATTCAGTCAATTTGTGATTTTTCTTAAATACTCCCTCTCACAGAGACTTGCTTACATCTTCTGACAGCTAAACCAACTTATGATAACATTGACTAAGTTTGCTATTGGTACACTTTACCTAAAAATAAAATTAATAAAATTAAATTAAACATACTCATTACACAACCGCGCTCCAAGAGTTGGTCACAACATGGTGAATTGTTTTGTGACCGTTAAAATGTCTACAGCTTTTGTTCCTTGGTCCTAATGATGCGTCTGTTCACTAATGTTCACTAACAGACAGTGCACCTCTTGTAATTGATAAGCTTATAAATGATCACTGTGAAGCATCAGTATGCATTAATGAAGATCATATCAGTCAGATTAAGTCAAATATCATCAAACTCAAAGCAATCAAAATTCTATTTCTCTGAAAGGAAACCTTCCTTTTCAGGGACTGTATGAAAGGAATCATTGAAATATATTATGAAATATACTATGAAATATTTAATTTGCAGAATCCCCATAATAAAACTTCAATTGTGAACTGAATTATTACATTGCATCTAGACACAAAATAATCAACTGTTAATTAGTAATCGTACTATGTAAATGACTAACAAGATCTGATCAGACAAGAAACTTGACCACCTAAAGTGATTTCTCACATTGAACCGTCTGACTTTCTGTAGCTGACTAAATGTAACCTTACCAAAGTTTTGCCTTAGAGCAAACAGGTACTGAGTTTGAAGCGTGGATCAGACGCCTTCAGCCATCTGCTAAAGCTAGACTCCGGCCTTCCTCACTGTAAAATAAAACATTACACTTAAAAAAAGTTCAAGTGAACATCGTTTAATTATTATCAACTTATTGTTTGTACTCATCTTAAACAAGTGGCAGGAACGTTTGGTTAAAAAATAAAGCTTTACAAGTCAATCTATTTAAGTTGAGTCCATGCAACAACTAAAATAAAAAGTGAACTATTTGAAAGTAGCGAGGAGTTTGGGTGGTAAAAGTTTAACATCTTAACACATCCAGACACTACCTCATTTCTGCTCAAACAAACGGAAAAATTTTGAACAGTACAATTATGTCAAATAATGAGACCGTGTGTCTTTAATCTATGTAACAAAATATATTGCTGCTGCTGTAGGCAGAAAATAAAAGAAGTTTTGCAGAGAATAACATTTTGGATGAGTTTAAGAATATTGTTTGCCAAAATCACACAGTGTAACTACTGTACACATGTCTTTTATATGATGCAGTAATTGAATCTTTTAAGGCAATTGCTTTGCATAAATGTAAGTAAATACAACCTATTTTCCTGCTCCACATACTTAGTTAGCAGTTTGCCAATTAGCTTCCCAGTCTGAACTTCTGGGCAACGTCTTGATTCAGTCAAATCTTCTATCCTAGATCTCCTGAACTCTGATATTCTTCTACATATCGGTACATATGTGAATGTTTGGCTTGCTGGTCTTCAGCATGCTTTGAATGCAGTATCTGGTTTCTCTTACTTTAACCCGCCCAACTTGCACCTGATTGGTATGTTAGTCTTTTGATTCCCTCCCAGTGAGGCGGTGCTTCACAAATCAAACTGTGTGTCAAACCGTTGATCTGTGGCTGTTTCAGAAGATGAGGAAAGACGGTGACTGAGTTTTAGACAGTACTGGTCAGTTCAAGCAGCTGCTCATGTAGCTTCTCATGTAGCTTTTTTTTTTACTAGATGGCAGTCCTAAAAGTATATATCTTTAAAATATGAATAAATACGTACAATTCCATAGTTATTTGATCCAGCGGTTATAGAAGTTTGGTAATAATGCAATTCTGGCATTGTGGTTTCTTAATGTAAGTATTTCTGCTACTGGACAAGAAATAGTGTTCAAAGAGGATTTAGAAAGAAAATAGTTGATATTTGTATTTACTGAGAGCAAGGCTGTGACTAGTTATCAGGACAGAATGAGAACTGAAAAACTGTTGGGTCCACATGACCAAGGAGGGAACCGCTCATCTGCTCCAACAATTTATTAGTCTTTAGGAAATATTTTTGGACACAAGGAGCAGGAACATAACAACATCAGATGTATTTTTCATCCTTATATCAGTGATTTAAAACTATTTTTAATTTTGCATCATCTTATTTTTCACCCATAGAAAAGTCTAATGTGTTTATTATGAGTAGGATTAACCAAGCTGAAGAAGAGAAAAGAGAAATAAATATTCATTGGTACAGAATCGAATCAGCAGATATAAACTTATGAAACTATTGAAACTTTCAAGAATTTTATGTTGTGTAAGGTATTTAAGAAAATAATACTCAATCTGTGCTCACAAATTTCTTTATCTGGTTGTTATCTCTAAACTAGGTTTACTTTTTATGTTGAACCTCTTTTTCACAGTTGTTTCACTTAGTTCCACGACTGCAGTGGATTTTATAGTCAATGTTAAAATCCAACACAGAGTCTGAAGCGATAGAGGAAATTTACGTCAATATGGAACCTGTTGGACAAACTGCATCTAATCACACAGGTAAGAATGAAGTTACAGAGAAATCTAGTATGTATGTTATTCAATTTTTTCTAATGTTAAGGTTTTTGTTAAGGTTGGAGCAGCTCCAAAGAGAGGCTCGGCCTCGGTGTGGTCGTATGCTTGGGAATCCTGAATGTTTTAATTCTGGCTGAACTCATAGGCCTCAGTGTACACAATGAGTCTTTTTCTAGTCATCTTACAGATGTAAAATGAATAAATGTTATGTTTCTGTTTTTTCTACTGATCAAATAGCGAGGGTTTAAAAAAAAAAAAAAAAAAAAGAATAAAGCTTGGTGACTCAAAGTGTTGCAGAGAGGTGAAACATTACACCATGTTACATGAGTTTGATTCATTCTCAGTAATGGTTGCATCTGCAGCCGTTTAGGTTAGCGTGTCTTTAATATCTCCTCTTTTTCAAACTATTTACCAAACAATTTATTTTTCAGTGTTACCTCAGTTTAAATTCTACAGGTGTGACCAAAATCATGAAACTATTTTATAAGTCTTAGGTGAAAATACGATGCCACTTCTTTTTTTCTTTTTTTGCAAACATGTTTGTTGATTTTTTTCCCAGCTCATAACATGACAGCAGATTTTTCTGACATCGGCAACATGCTGACTGAACAGAACAGCAAGTTTCTCTCCATGAACTCTAACTTCACTGAAACGGCTCCACGAGCTGAAGAAACTTTAAGGTTTGTCAAAACTTTAAAAAATTTGTATCTCTTTAAAAACTGAATTCTACTCTGAATTGTAGAGTATCACTAAAACCTTTCCTTTTTGGTTTAAATGAGTATAATGTAAGTGACCAACTTTTTTGAATTTATTAAGTGCTCTATCATTTTTGTGTGCTAAAGAATAACGATGTAAAGCAAATTAAACTTTGAAACTTTGATTCTTCTTTCCTTACAGATCAGACAAACATCAGTTGTTCCTGTTAATCCAGGGTCTGCGGAAGAAGAGAAGAGCAGATCCAGTATTGATGGATGATTAGGATTTGTGTTCACTGTGATATTATTCATCAATAATAATGTAGCTTATTAGTATGCTGTTACATAAAACCGTAAAGATAAATTGTACGCTTCCAACTGTTGTGACTTATAAAGCAACAATTTTACCGGTTGTTCTCCGTGTTTCTCTTTCTTGTTAAAACTCTGACACGATAAACAAACGTTGGAGGATGGTTTTATGCGGAGGATCGTTTTAGCACGATGAGCTCTGATTGTGTCTTAATGTGACTTTTACTACGAGACTTTATGGAACTCCAGTTGTGTCCGGTAATAATGGACTAAGCTCTATCTTGGTAGATTTTTTTTATTTCCAATTATTTACTATCATTTGTAATAAAGTAATGTCAACACCACACATTCAGCTGTGAGGAGTTTGTTCTAGTCATCTTAAAGATGGAAAGAGTCAATGTCGTGTTGATTCTGAGAAGCTGAATGATTAACTGAATGACATTTTATTCATTTCAGAGTTCAACCAGCGAGGTTATTCATTTTGTGGCGGTCCTAGTCTTAGAAAGAAAGAACCAAAGATAGAAAGCAGTAAATGTTCATGTTGGTTCCAAAGGCTTCTCCTGAAAATATGGATCAAATCAGGGTAGGAAACATCATTTTTACATCATTGGGATATTAAAAGTCTTTTATCTAAACATCTTATGAGTAGGTTTTTATTGTTTCCTTAAAACTATTTAAGGAGTGTTGATTTCATCTAAAATTTTAAGGCTAAAAAAGAAAATGATGCTTGGAGGCACAGAGTGACACAGCTTAGTGTTGGGACAGATGTAGAGGGGTTAAGCAAGGCTGTAGTAAGCGCTGATACCAACTCAGTACTTTATGATTATATATTTTTCTCCAATTCGCGCTTGTAGAAAATATCAACATGTACAAAACTGAGAAACTCTATCAATCAACCAACTGGACATTGAAGTATGTGACCGGAGATTTGTTCTCCTGTCCACTGGATGAATTTTGATAAAAAGCTCCATCTAGAGAGCTTTCTGTCACAAAGACAAGATGGAGACTGACCACAGAGACATGAGCTGAGGATGAGGAGCAGCAGGATGCTGGAGATCATCTTCATCCTGAGAGAAGAAGAGGAGGAGAGGCAGCAGAACATCAATACAAGGAACAACTGGACCTATGGTGTAGAATGAACTTTGTTTAGAAATAGAATATTACTGCCACCTCATAGTAATGATAAAAAAAATTACAAACTTTCCTTTCATCTGAAACAAAAACTTCTCCTCAGTCCAGGTAAAATGCTTGTAACTCGGATTCATCTGAGTGAATCCAACACTTGTGAAGGAGTGAACAGACTCTGCTCTGAATCAGCCTCTGGTTTCTCCTTCCTCCTTTTTAAACTCCTTGAAAATTGTCAGTGGGCTTTTTGACAAGGCTGCTGTTATCCCTGTTGTAACGTCATTTAGCACAGCTTTTCCTTCCACTCAACTTTTGATAAAACTCTGAACAACCAGCTTCTCACACAATAACTTTTCTTTCTTCCTTTCATGGGAACAATTGTTCAATATAAGTAAACATTTCATTATGGAGAGTCAACATGTTCTCTGTTCAATCAGGAGTCTTCTAAATAGTTTCAGACTGAGAAACCATTTAGAGATAATTCACTGATTAGTGTTATTTTCTAATATTTTACAAAATATTCTACAATATTAACATTTCCAGAGACACTGGAGGTTGGGTTTATTATCTGTAAACCATAATAAATGTTGTAAAAACTAAAGGGTTAGAATATTTGACTGCATGAATCTATATAATGTATGTTAGCTTCACTTTCTGGAATTACATAGAGACAAAAATTATTTAACACAATTAAAAAATGTTTGTGTTCTTATTTATTTCTACAATGTAATAATAGAAAATATGAACACAGTTGTTGCTGAGAAAACATTAATTTAGTTATTATTATTTAAGTTAACTAACTTAAATAAATTATTTAAGTTAGTTAACTTAAGTTATTTTAATTACATTATTATTAGAGATACACTGACCTAGAAAGCATTTAGATTTAGGATTTAATTATTGTGTTTTACATTTATTCAAAAGAAATATGTACTTAAGTAAAATGTTTGATCCTACTATCTAACTTAGACAATAAACCAACATAAAATATAATAAACTTACTCGGTTAGTTTTCCTCCTGCATCTGTCAACACTTCGTTGCTTCAAATGGAGGAACAGCACTATACTTCTCCACTTGGGAGAAGAGGTTATGTGGTGTGACATGGGGTAGGACATGCCCTACAATGTGCATACAAATGAAGATGGTATGGCAAGCTGTTTTAACATAAATTTTGTTTAGCCGCCCTTACATTCCTGATTCTGTTTAGCCGTCCTTACATTCCTGATATCTCAAATTGAAATGTCCAGCCATTGAAATGTGGCGTGGAGGAGGTCATACCTGAAACAATTAAGCAAATAAGAATAAAGAACAAGTTATTTTCTTTAGATACATTGACACCAATAGATAAACAGAGTGAAGAAAATGTCAAAAAGACATCGAAAAATGTTAATGATAAAAACTCGTCAAATAGCCATAAAGATCTGGCCTGGCAAATTGCTAATCAATGTTTGCCAGGGCCTTCTTGTACAAACAAAATTGTACAAGAAGCTCACAATGCCCTAGGTTAAAATGTGGAGAAGAAGATGACAACTAGACATTTGTTTTGGATGTGTCCTTACACTAAAAAGCATGGTTCTTAATGTTACCATGGTTGAAAAAACTGTGCAAGGAGAATTTAACATATGAAAAGGTATCTTATGGTTTAATAAAGGATAAATGGGAGAGAAATGAATTGATCTGGTGGATCATAATAAACTGTGTTAAAGAAGCAAAATGGAAAGTAAGGAACATTTTGATAAATAAAAAATATGAAATATCTGAAACAAATGTCTTAAAGTTCGTGGGTTCATCAGTTAGAGGATATATGTGGACGGAAAAACTGGGGCAAAAGAGTGAGGATAAAGTATCAGCGTGGACAGTGCCTGCCTGCTGACTTATTGAAATTTGTTGAATGACTGAACAGGGTATGAGAAATGGAAGAACTGTTCCCTTTCTCCTTGGAGTCCCCCCCCTAGCCCCCCACAATTAAATTATGACTAGTCATAAAGTGATTTCAGGATATCTCGATTTTTGTTTTGACTAGTCATAATTCTAATTAAAGATATCTCAAATGTGCGTGCTGTGGTGGCGTAGGGGATAGCATGACCCATATTTGGAGGCCCTCACTCCTTGACGCGGTGGTCACAGGTTCAATTCCTGGACCCGGCCGATATTTACCACATTTCGTCCCCCTTTCCTGTGAGCCTACTTTCAAATAAGGGACACTAGAGTCCACAAAAGACCCCTGGAAGGGAAAAAAAAAAGATATCTCAAATGACAACATTATTCAATATATCTGAAATTTACTTTTGGATAGGAGATATGTAATTTTGACTAGTGAAAACTAAATTATAGGTGTCTTAAAAGCAAATAATAACTAGACAAAATTAAATTAAAGATATCTTGATTGTAATTTTGACTAGTCAGAAATCCTTTTCAGATATCTCCAAATGCGATAATTAGATTTATCTTCAATTACTCAGCTTTTCTATTTAAGATTTCTTAAATTAACATTCTGACTAGTCAGAATTACATTACTGATATCTTGAATATGTATTCTGTACAGTCAAAACGTCCCTGACTTATGAAGCATTTTGAAAGTTTAATAAAACAATGACAAATAAAAAAACGAAAAACAATGTTTGAAAATGCACAACTTTCATGTTGAAAATGCTTTGACGATAGCAATTTTAGCTTTTCAAAGCTGTTTTTAAGTGTGTTCGGTTTGTCGGAATAAATAGGAAATTCTTTGCAGATTTGACAAGCAGTTTTATAATTGATGAAGTTTTGGGTTCTCTGCATATCCAACCTTGCTGAGCTCTTTCTAATTTGTGGCATTTACTGACAATTTTGAGCAGGAAACATAAAATTCTGAAGGCAACTGTTTGGACAGTACAAGGAGCTTCCGCGCATTTCCTAATTCAGATATCTAAAATTAGAATGTTGACTAGTCATAATTAAGTTCAATATATCTTAAATTGTTATTATGGATGTGTCCCGTCAAATGACGGATCCAGTGTCGTAATTTAAGATATCTTGAAAGGAATTTTGACTAGCCAAAATGTAATTGAAGATATCTTGAATTATTATTCTTCCTAGTCAGAATGTAAATACAGATATCTTAAATTACCATTCCGGATAGTCAAATTGTAGTTTTGTCTAGTCAATATGCAATTTTAGATATATGGAATGTAATTACGGACAGTCAGATGAAACCGAATTTATGTTAAAACGGCTTGCCATAGTTTCTCCATTTGTAGGAATGAAAGGTCGACGGGAGGAACCTGACAAAACTAACCGAGTAAGTTTATTATATTTTATGTTGGTTCATTGTCTAAGTTAGATAGTAGGATCAAACATTTTACTTAAGTACATGTTCCTTGTGAATAAATGTAAAATACAATAATTAAATCCTAAATCTAAATGCTTTCTAGGTCATTGTATCTCTATAATATCTTTAAACTCTGTAAGTTGTTTTCCTGTTTGAACCGCTCTGGTAGCTGAATGTTTTGTTTCTACTGTCAGTATTAAACGCGTTTTTTTCCCACTTAACCTCAGACAAGCTTGTGGCGGTTCAACAGAAGAAAGAAATAATAAGTCAATAATTTTGTGTGTTTATTATGAAGAACATTATGGCAGCTATTGTAATTATTGTCTTTACATTTAACAATAATGTGAAAATGTAAAGATAAATCCTTTTGCTTCCTACAGCTTTTAAAGCAGTAAAGTGAAACAGAAACTGTTATAGAAAAGCTGCTTTGATCAATGAGTCTGCAATGACAAAATGTGTTTCATATTTTACAGTCAGAAAATGTTTCATTTATTTATCCAGATGTAATTTATAACAAAACTATTTCTGTAAATATAAACGTTCAACACTGAACAATGACGAAGGTTCAGAAACAGGAAGGCAAAACCTGTAACCTCCTGGGGGTGGGGTTAAAGACGTGACACCACCCAAAGCTCAAATTACAATTTGTTTCCTCCCCACAGTTTTAGATCTAAAATAATTGAACATACCCATTCAACACAGCGATAATTCATTGAGTGGGGATAAATGTGTGTTGAGAGATTAAATGAATGTTTTCTCAGCAACAACTGTGTTCATATTTTCTATTATTACATTGTAGAAATAAATAAGGCAAGGCAAGGCAAGGCAACTTTATTTATATAGCACCTTTCAGCCAAGGACAATTCAAAGTGCTTGTACAAAACAAGTTAAAAACAACAAGAAGATAATAAAAAGAAAGTAAATTAAAGCCCAAGCAGATTAAAAATGTACAAAATAAAATATTACAGTTTGAATATAGTTAAAAACAAACATCTAAGAATAGGCAATGTCAAATAAGAAGGTTTTTAACCTTGTTTTAAATAAACTCAAGGTAGGGGCAGTCTTACAGTGAGCAGGAAGTTTATTCCAGAGTGTTGGAGCATAAAAACTAAAAGCTGCTTCACCATGTTTGGTTCTGACTCTTGGAATAGTTAGAAAGTTTGATTGTGATGATCTTAAAGGTCTGAGTGGTATATATGATTGAAGAAGATCAGAAATGTAGTCTGGATTTCTATTATGAAGTGCTTTATAAACCATTAAGGAGATTTTAAAGTCTATTCTTTGAGTAATGGGTAGCCAGTGCAGGGATCTTAGAACTGGACTGATATGCTGATCTCTTTTTGTTTTAGTCAGGACTCTTGCAGCGGCATTCTGGACAAGCTGGAGCTGTCTTATTGCTTTTTTTGATAATCCAGTAAAAATAGCGTTGCAGTAATCGAGTCTACTAAAAACAAAGGCGTGAACTAATTTTTCAGAGTCTTGTGGGGACATGAGTCGTCTAACTTTAGCAATGTTTTTTAGATGGTAGTATGATGTTTTTATGATAGATTTGATGTGATTATTAAAGTTCAGATCAGGATCCATGATTACCCCCAGATTAAGAACACAAACATTTTTTAATTGTGTTAAATAGTTTTTGTCTCTAATTCCAGAAAGTGAAGCTAACAAGCATTATATAGATTCACACAGTCAAATATTCTAAGCCTTTAGTTTTTACAACATTTATTCTGGTTTACAGATAATAAACCCAACCTCCAGTGTCTCTGGAAATGTTAATATTGTAGAATATATTGCAAAATATTAGAAAATCATGGTGTAACACCAATCAGTGAATTATCTCTAAATGATTTCTCAGTCTGAGACTATTTAGAAGACTCCTGATTGAACAGAAAACATGTTGACTCTCCATAATGAGATGTTTACTTATATTGAACAATTGTCCCCATGCAAGGAAGAAAGAAAAGTTATTGTGTAAGAATCTGGTTGATCAGAGTTTTATCAAAAGTTGAGTGGAAGGAAAAGCTCAGGATGAACAGTTTTCAGGACGAGTCCAGAGTGACAAAGACGTCCTCAGAGAAGGACGAATCAGACTCCATGTGTCCAGACTGAGAACTGAAGACTCTGGTCTGTATCTGTGTGATGTGAAAACTGAAGACGGATTCAACTCTGGAAGATGTCGACTCAACGTTACTGGTGAGAAGAAATTATCAATAAGTAAACAAACATTTTTACAAACTTTGATAAATTCTGATTCCTGTATTGATGAACCAACATCTTCATCTTCTACATGAATCCTCCTGGATCTCAGTTTTCATCAATTATTAATAAATATTTCTGATTTCTCTCCCAGCAGCTGCTGATCAGATCCAAACTCAGAGACCAACTTTGACTGAAGAACCAGAGAGACGAGGAAGAATCATCATCTTCATCAGTCTGGGACTGATATAAGCAGCTTTAATGGTTCTAATTATAATATTTATTATTTGGTTTAGGAAGAAAAGGAGAAAAAAAACCCAAACTTTTTGACAAAGAACAGATTTGTTTGAACTTGTTCTGTTTGACAGATTGTAATAATAATAATAATAATAATAATAACTTTGAGTCGTTTATTGATTTGCTTCAGATTCATGTTTTAAATAATTTCAAAATCATTTCTGGACTAGAACCAGAAACAACGATCTGTTATTCTGCTACTCAGATTAATTTATTCCGTTTCACTTTATGTGTTTAAAATATTGTTTTGGAGGGACCAAAGGTGACAACAGTGGTAGGATTTTGTTCTGAAGTTAGTATGTTGCTAGTTCAATCTGCCTCTTTCAGAATATCCTTGGACAAAACTCTTCACCTGCCTTGGCGCCGGTCCATATAACCTTGTCTCTGCCAGATTGCTCCAGGGCAGCTGTGGCTGTTATCCAGTATTTCTCAGCATCAGTGTGTGAATGTGTGAATGGATGAGTGACTGAATGCAGTGTGAAGCATTTTGGAATCAACTGGACTTTATGAAGAGCCATAGATGTACAAACCATTTATAATTTTTATGAAAATGGTATTTAGAGCTCTAATTTATTATTTCACAGGTATATTTAAACAGTCTTGTAATTTTTACCTGTGTGGTTTTGCTTTTTCATCATAGACCTCATAATCAGTGTGTGTTGGGTCATTGTTTGTAGAAAAGTTATAAAAGTATATATGGAGGTTTCATTAGAGAACTGTTATTTCTTCAAAGTATCCAAGTTGTTTCTTTAAAAATTAGTTTTGCATAAGTTTATATTTTTGATTAAATGTGTTTTTCTTCATCTTTGTGTTTTAAATGAGCCTCAGTGAAGCTCTCACTCTGTTTACTTGTTTCCACTTTAATGTCTAATTATGAGTCAATCTGCTCTTTATTTGTAGGTCAAACTTCTGAAACTGTCAGTAAACAGGGAAAATGTACAAAGCTAGTTTGTCTTTAAATGGATAAAAAACTGTTAGTTGTTACTGTTGTGTTTAGATATTTTTACATGTTGTATTTACTACTAATTACCAGACAGACATTCTGCATTCTGTTGGCTTTGGATCTAATAAAGGTTAGTATTTTATTTACGATCAGCTTTATTGATATTTTTTAAATATCTGAACCAACGAGGTCAAACTAAGGCTGCCCCCTATTGGCGACAGATGGTTCTGTAGGTTAGAAACATTCTGTTGGTTTATTTGCTCTTCTTGTCTGAAAACTGTATGAAAGTTGCTTTTAATCAACGTATAATAATTTGTTATGATTAAAAACAATTCAACAAACTACAGAAACCGATTCCGTGGAATAAACAGGTGGTTGATCATCTGGCTGCTCCTTTAAGACAAAATGGAGGAATGATGACGTAACAAGGTGGGCTGGTTTCCTCAACTTCTCCCAGAAACAAGAAGTTCAGGAACATTTTCTTCTCTGATCTTCAAGACGGAGCATCTGAAACGGTCAGTTTTAATTCATGTTTGCAGATTTAGAGTTTATAAAATTCACACATTAAAGGAAGGTTTAGTTGATGTTGGAACAAAGTTTTAGCAGCAATATTAGTACGATTCTTCATGTTTCTGTTGAAGTTTGTTTTGCTCTTTTCTGATTACAGAACATATTTTTATATTAATAACAACGCTATAAACTCTGTAGAGGTTTTGACTAAACAGATTAAATAAAGCAGAATTTTTTCACCAGGTGTTGATTTTCGTAATACGGACCTGTTTTACGTGACTGCGCTGCTTTTTACACAGAGATTTTGGTGCAAAGGTCATTTCAGCTTTTAATTATTAGATATTTGCTATAAATGCGTATTTTCTTCTCTATGCGTCATGTTTGCGGAAAAACGTCCGTTTCTGTGTAACAGCGATCATTACAGTTAACAAAGATGTTTAGTTTCAGTTTGATCAAACATGTTTTTAACAGTTTTATAATAATTAACCGCTTCTCGTCAGTTTTCTGCATGAGTTTTTAAACTAAAACTAAACTTTAAGCGAAACTAATTAAGCGTCTGCAGATCTGATCAGTCTAAGTGAAACATTTTGTAATCCTCCATTTTGTGTTTCATCTGGACGCCATATTAAAATGACTTTACCTCTATTATCATCATGTGATCAGAGTGAATAGTAACTTGTTACATTTACTCAGTTACATTAACTTGAGTAACTTTTTAGAACAAATGTACTTTTAGGAGTTTTTATTACTACGCCATACTTTTTACTTTTACTAGAGTGATTTTATTCTGAAGTGTTTCTAACTTGAGGAAAATTTCTGGATTCTCTCCCCACTGAATGAAAACCAAACATGTTTTAACCAAGAATTCAAACACAGACACACACCTGCAGTTTTTGTTAAAGTTTCATAAGTTTTTTATGGAAAGAAACTGATTTGGAAAAATAATATTTTTCCTAATTTTGTTATTTTGTTGTTACTTATATAAATTATTGTGATTTTTGTCCTTAAAATACCTAAAGTTTCACAAAACTTTATATTTTATTTTGTCTGCCGATGTGATTTTAATATTTAATGATTGATAATTTGATCAGTTTCTCAGTACTTGAGTTGACTTTTTACCAAATGCTATTTTACTTTTACTTGAGTAAAAATATGTTGAAGTAGTTCTACTGCTACTTTAGTACAATTTTCGGGTCTCTGCATGTGATGACTTAGAGAAATAATGTTTATAATGAATGTGTTTTCATTATTTCTAACAGGATCAATGCTGAACTGGACCGCCTCCTCTCTCCTGCTGGTTCTGATTCTGTGTTCTGCTGCTCTGGGTGAGAATCTGATTTTACCTGAAAACATGACTGAATGTTTTAAACTGAACTTTAACTCAGAGCATGAAGGAATATTTACACTCTAAGTTAGCAGATCTGATATCACTGGATCTATTTCCTTTCAGTTTTTTTATCAGAACTTTTCATCTGAGCCGTGAAATAAACTTTCACCTGAAGCTTCATGAGAAAATGTTTTAAATCGTCTGTCAGCGTCTGAAACATCAAATCCTGGATATTAAGTTTTATTTTTAAGATGAACCCAAACCCAGGTAAACATGGAGGACAGCCGTCCACTGGGGACAGAAACTGGACACATCACTGCTGCTCATCCTGCTGCAGTCAGAAACTTAAACTTCCTCTGGTTGATTTCATCTTAAAATAAATAATTCCACTTTTTAGACAAAAAAAAAAAACTTTTAGTAGTTTTGCTGCACTGTAGTTTTTACTGTAGTAATATTATTATGAACTGTTGCTGCTTTTGAGTAAAACTTCTGGATACTCTAGCAAATAAAAACAACTTTAATGAATAAAGAAATAAAAAGCTATTTTAACTTAAATTATATAAAACACGTCCTTTTTAAACTAACTCGTCAACAGCCAATCAGAATGCATCGTGTAATAAACTTAACTTGCAATTCCAGATTTTTATCTTCTTGAAATAGCAGAGAAACAACTCAAGAAACAAAAATAAATTTTTTTATATGAAGTTTCAATTATCTATTTGCTTCCTAAAGGAAGTAAAAATCCTCAGCAGCCCAACCTCTCCCAGTGTGAGGCACGGTGGAGGAGGTGTGATGATGCATCAGATTAACAGAACTACTTCCTCAAAGTATTTCTGAGGATTTGCGTTGTGATTTATTCTTTCTGTCTCTTTCTGACTCCTGCAGGAAAATCTCTGCCCACCTTGAATGAAACTCTGGACGTTTACGAGGCAGAGGAGCACTCGAACGCCACACTGACATGGATCCATCCGGACCCGAACGCCACGCCGTCTGACTGCCTCTACTTTGATCTGATAAGGATGAAGCTGCTAAGGAAGATTTATGTGTTCAACAGCAGAGTTCAGCCTGAGCCATACACAGATGATGAGTTCAAAGGTCGACTGCACTGTGACCCCCAGCTGGTCAGGAATGGACGGATCCAATGTCTCCTGACTGAAGTGAGGTTCAGCGACGCGGGTCGGTATCAGTGGTACGTCGTCACTGACGGAGGAAGAGACGTTAGAGACTGGGAGCTGGTAGTCAGAGGTGAGCTTTTACTGATAAAACTGGTTTAATCTTTAATTTCTGGTCTGAAAAGTTGCGTTTTCATTACAAATGTTTCCAAAACTGACTTTGATATTTCACAAATGTAAAGAAAGATAAAATAAAATACAAAATTTTGCTGTTGCAGTGTTTCCATTAAATAAGAAATGCAATTAAAATCACAAGTGAATAAGTTTCTTCATGCGATAAGTCATTAAAAAACATGGATGAGTCAAATGTAAAGACTTATATTCAGATATATTAATAATCCAAATGTTTTTGCACAATTTTTAGGGTCAATGGAAATCCAGCTGTGGTCAAAAGATCAGCAGAGGAGAGAAAACTGAAAAAATAAAATTAGCTACAAATGTGCACAAAACTTTGATATTCTGAAAAACACAATTTTGTTTCCATTAAACAAGAAACGTAATTAAAAATGGCGTGAATAAGTTTGTTCATGTGATAAGTATTTAAAAATACACTGCGCCATCATTCTCCTACAACTTCCTGACAACTTCTTGTTTCCTCATCCTGAAGAAATTTTTTTTTTTTATATTTGTTTTTCCATAATTGGGTTGTTTCCATTAAGCTAATTTGCTTTCAAAATTCCAATTTGCACAGTTTTAACATCAATGGAGACGCAGCGACTGATTTATTCTTGATTCTTTTCTTTGCAGCTTCCATTCCTCAAACTCAGGAGGAAACCCAAGAGCCGGTGGATCGCGGGAGGTTTGGACTTTATGTTGGTTTGGGTTTGTTTCTGCTAACAGGAGGACTCGCCCTGCAGTGTGATGCTGGTTCAGGATTCAGATTGAGCTCATTCATCTCCAGGTTTAAAGGGTAGTAAGACAAAGATTCACCAAAAATCCACAATTAGAATCATTCCCAATATTTTTTATTTTTTTATTATGACCCGGTCTTCTGTTGGAGGAGACCTTATGACCTCATGACCTTATGACCTCCCCAAACATTGTACCGTCTTCAGTCCATTTGGACTTGAAGCTCAGGCAGCTGTGTGTTTTCTGGTTTCCAGAAACTGAGAAATTAGTTCTGGAGAATGAACAGAACTTGTTCTGGAGATGTTTTGGTTCATTACAAATGCACTTTGCACTTTGACGGCAGCGTTACAGAAACGGTGCTGCTATCAGTGGAATCATGGGTGGGAAATGTTAAACTGAGAAAACAGTTTCTACCTCATAGAAGTAGCGCATGAACATGGCCGACCGTAGTTCTTCCTTTAACTAAAAGGTTGGTGCGACGATTTCCGGTCATGACACAGGGGATGGTGTCCTTGAGCCAGACGCCGAATCCCTGAACTAGCTACCTCGATGGCTCAGCTGTAGACTGAGGTCTTATTTTAGCCAAAAATAAGCTTGTTTACAAAACTACAATGCACTGAATGAGGTCAGTTGTTGCTGATGTTTAACTATGATGTGATTAGTCTGACTTTGAGAGACGTCACTCAACAAAGTGTCAATAAGCAACAAACTGAATCCTTGAATGAGCTACCTCCATGGAGGAAAAGAAATTAACCAGTTTCCATGACTGTGAAGCAGGAAACATGGCGGAACATGTACGGGTCATCCTTCAGTTCAGCGGTTTGAGGCAGAACCGCTGAACGATTCAAAGTCTCTTTGGCCGGAGACAGAAAACTAGATCACGTCTGATAGGCTTTAAGCTGTTAGAATGATCGTAGAGGAGAAGTGCATTGTGGGAAATGGTGTTTTGTAGAAGAAAACTCAAAATGTCAGGAATGCAAAGATGCATTAAGTGCTGATCATTTGAGTAAAGAAGACTGCTGCCCCCTGGTGGTCAGAAACTGGAAAATGAACAAAACTGGAAACACAGCTGTAAATAAGATATTTTGTTATTTCAGCATCAGTTTGAAGAACTGACCTGCAGATGTTATAGTTTCTTTGCATGTTATTATCTGTAATATTGAGACAATAATTATAGATGATGCTGTTTCAAGTCACTGAAACTACGACTCAGCTGCCATGATGTTCAGTTTCAGTTCAAAGCAGCAGAACAGATAAAAATGCTGAATTAACTTGAGATGATGAATGTTTCTAAATCATCTTTAAATCTTTAAACTGATTTTCAACATGATGACGACCTGCTGGCTTGATACACAACTGGCTTCATAAAAATGTCAAATTATCATTTCTGGCTGATAAAACATAAACAATGCCCTGCGACAGACTGGTGACCTGTCCAGGGTGAACCCGCCTCTCGCCCGGGACGCAGCTGGAGAGGAACCAGCAACCCTCCTGACCCCATTAGGGAAGAAGGGTGTTCAGAAATTGGATGGATGGATGGGAAACATAAACAAATATTTATTAGGATCAAATTTTGACCTGAATGGTTTCATTATTCTGTATAATCTGTGTTAGTGGTTCAATCCAACGACTTTAATTCTCCAGATTCTGTCATTAATATTTATTGACCATTGATGTGAGAGACAGTCTGAGCATCAAACCAGCAGCTTTATTCTCATGTTGAATGAAACATTTTCTCTTTCTGTAAATTACTCTCATGTTCCAGTTCATTTACTAGAAGAAAACTTTCAGGATAAAAAAAGGACGTGTCTAAAGTCATCATTATATTCATATTTTTCCAAACACACAAACCACATCTGATCTATATGACAAATTGAAAGAAACATTCCCAAATTGAAAAGATTTCTGTAACTTTAATGTCTGTAAATCAATAAACTGATTCAAACATCTGTCTGTGTGAACTTGTGGAGTTTTAAAGATAAAGTTCTACATAAATCTCAGAGGAAAATATTTTAGTTTCTGATATCAGTTTTACAAAAAGGTTAATAAAGTTATGATTATGATTTTTTACTCATTTATGACAAATTCATGAGAACAGATAGAAATGATTATTTCAACAGTTTTTACTGTTGAAACACAGAGGTGGTGCTGGCATGATATGGGCTGACAGTCTGTATAATACATGTTGACCTGTAATTATAACATCCACATACTAATATTATATTCATGAAAGCTTGTGTGTTAATGTTAATATAGAAAAGAAAAGAAAAAACAGCAGAATTAATAATTTTAAATTTTTAATACATAAATTAAAATTACAATTGGGATTAATAATGATGATGAAAAAAGTATAAACAAATCAAACTGAGCTGATCCAGTCAACCAGTTTTCACTCTTCATTATACAGACTAACATTCAATGTTACTCAGACCTTCAGCTGGATACGCTCACAGTTCCTAACTCCACCACCAGGTGGCGCCCCAGTATAACCCTTGATAGTAGAACTGGTCTGAGGTCAGATCCAGCAGCTGGATTGGTTCTGCTGAGGTCCAAACAGCTGCAGCTCATGTTGGATGTTAAAAGCTTCTGCAGTGAATCAGGTTCTGACAACATGAGGGAAGAAATCTGGATTTATTTACAGCAGAACCATCAGAACCGGAACCAGTGGAGCAGATCCAGAGCTTCACTGGTTCATCAGCTGCTGCAGCTTAAAGCAGCTCAGGTCAGGGTTCTGGTTCCAGGGTTCTGGTTCCAGGGTTCTGGTTCCAGGGTTCTGGTTCCAGGGTTCTGGTTCCAGGGTTCTGGATCCAGGATCTGGTTCCAGGGTTCTGGTTCCAGGATCTGGTTCCAGAGTTCTGGTTCCAGGGTTCTGGTTCCAGGGTTCTGGTTCCAGGGTTCTGGTTCCATGGTTTTGGTTGAGTCCAGAACGTCTGTTTCCAGCAGCCAGTGGGTCAGAACCAGAACATCATGCTGCTGGTTGATGAACAGAAGGAAGAAAATCAGATAAAACCTGAAACACTGAACTTAATAAATAACAATCTTAGATTAAATTATGTTTATTTAGGCTCATTTATGTCGAGTTTCAGTTTTAAAATCTTTCAGCTGCTGAAAATAATCGACCAAATAAATGAGTTTGTTGTGTTGATGCTAAAAATCTACATTCCTCTCATTCTGATCAAACTGTTTCTAATAATGAAGCGACTGAACTCTCTCTTGTCTTTTTGTAATTACTAAAATAAACATCTACTGGTAGAAAACATTTCTTTAAAACATAAAAAAGAAGAAACATCAGAGCTGTCAGTCCCAGAGTGATGATGATGATGATCATGATGATCTTGATGATCTTGATTACGATGATCATGATGACGATGATGATGATGATCATGATGACGATGATGATGATGAAGATGATCCTTCCTAGTTCTTCTGGTTCTTCAGTCAAAGTTGGTCTCTCAGTTTGGATCTGATCAGCAGCTGCTGGGAGAGAAATCAGAAATATTTATTAATATTTGATGAAAACTGAGATCCAGGGGGATTCATGTAGAAGATGAAGATGTTGGTTCATCAAAACCGGAATCAGAATTTATTAAAGTTTGTAAAAATGTTTTTTTTTACATTCAGATGATTTCTTCTCACCAGTAACGTTGAGTCGACAGAATGTATAGTTGAATCCATCTTTAGTTTCCACGTCACACAGATACAGACCAGAGTCTTCAGTTCTCAGTCTGGACACATGGAGTCTGATTCGTCCTTCTCTGAGGACGTCTTTGTCACTCTGGACTCGTCCTGAAAACTGTTTATCCTGGGATTCTGGAATCTCAACACCATTATGGACGTGATAGAGAACTAGTTCTTTATGAGGAGCCAGTAAGCTGCAGTAGATGAACAGTTCCCTGTAGGATCCCTGAGTCTTGGTGGTGAAGGTCCACTCCAGAGTGATGCTGTGGTTCTCCTCTGCCTGATAGCTGCTCTGTGTCACATTCACTACAAATGTTGCTGCTGAGGAGACAGAGAGGGAAAGAGAGGAGCAGACACACTGAGAACTGGAACATGGGAGTCTTTCAGCTCCATCTAGAGAGCTTTCTGTCACAAAGACAAGATGGAGACTGACCACAGAGACATGAGCTGAGGATGAGGAGCAGCAGGATGATGAAGATCATCTTCATCCTGAGAGAGGAAGAGGAGGAGAGGGAGCAGAACATCAATACAAGGAACAACTGGACTCCTGCTACAGAATTAACTTTATTTAGAAACAGATCAATACTGCCACCTTGTGGTGATAAAACTATACAGCCGTCAGAAAACAGAACATGTTTTTATTCTCTGTTCCTTCTGAAACTTTTATTATGAAATATTTTATGGAGATCCTTTAGATATAAATAAAATATTTAGATTAAATTCTCTGAGGCTTCTTGTAATTTTGATGATTATTATTTACAGACAATTAGAAAACTGTATAAGACCAATAAAAACATAAATATCCTAAACAGAGATATCAGGTTTCTGAAAAAACTTTTAATTTCTATCCAGTCAGTTTCTCTTTGGACTTTAATCAACTTGGTTTCTGGTTCTCTTCATTCTTCCTCCAAACTCTGGAACCTTCATTTCTGAATAAAAGACAAACTTTACTTTCATTTGAAAACAGGACTTTGACCCACTGAGCAACGGTCCAGTTCTTCTCTTCAGGTAAGATGTTTGTATCTAGGATTGTCTCTGCTGAATCCTGTGTGAAGGAGTGAACTGAGTCTGCTCTGAATCCAGCATCAGTTCACTCCTTCATCCTTGTGAAACACAAGAACTGTGAGAGAGGTTTTTAGACGATCCTCTCCAGGCTGCAGTTTTCCCTGCTGAACATTTTCCACATGTCGTGGTGTGGAGAACAGGATGGAGACAAATCCTGTCTGAGTTTGAAACCTGAGACATGTTGGACAAAAGTGTCAAACCAGAGACACTAAACTTTCAGCTGCAAGAAATAATAACAAGTTACAGAAGATTAAAGGTTATTATTACAGATATATAAACTGGAAAACATGATTTCAGGACGAAACTGTTGTGTCTTACATTTATTCACAAGAAACGTGAAATTAAGTAAAAATGTTTTTTCCAATTAACTCTAAATTATAGACAAACAGATCCACATATAATAAACTTACTCTGTTAGTTTTCTTCTTTATCAGCCTCCACAGTTTGTTGCTTTGTCAACTTTTGTGTCCAGGTCTCTGCATAACGTTGCTACTGATCTCTAAAACTACAGACCAGATCTAGACTGACAAATTATTTCCATTATGCTATTTAGAGGCGGTCGAGGGGTCAAACTTCTACTCTCTTTAAGAGCTCCTCCTCCTCCTCGTCCTATTGCCAGACATTCATTACATTCATTACATTCTCCCTCTTCGTGTTGCAGGGCATAAAGCCGGACTCGTCCTGAATCAGGGAGTTTCCCTCCGTTAGACTCTGAGGGATAAATTGCAATAGGAGGAGCAAAGAGAGCAGAAGCCTTTGGAGCTGAAAGCTGCCAACAAACTTGGATCTGATTTCTTTACTCTCTGTAACCTGAAGCGCATAGAGGAAATAGCACAACAGAAATAATTTGTCGATCTGCTCATTTACACCTGGCCTGTAGAGATCAGCAGCAAAGCCATGCAGAGACCTGATGGTCACAAGGTGAGTGATGACGCTGATAAAGAAGAAAAACTAACCGAGTTAGTTTATCATATTTTATGTGGATCCGTTTGTCTGATCCGTTTAGAGTTAGTTGGATAAAACCTTTTACGTAACTACACGTTTATTGTGAGTGAGTGTAAAACACAATCATTAAATAATAAAATTGTTTCCCGGTTCATATATTGTAAAATAACTTTTAATCTCCTGTAACTTGTTTTTCTTTCTGATCCGCTCTGGTAGCTGAATGTTTTGTGTCTCCTATCAGTATTAAACGTGTTTGTCCAACATGTTTCAGCTCTTAAACTCAGGGTTTCCCACCAACGCTGACAACACAATCAGTCCCGTTTACGTTCATGGATTCGTTTCTTTTCTTTCTTTCGACAAACGAAAGACGAATATAAAAGTCTGAAGAGCTTCACAGATCAAAATGTCTGCAGTGACGAAATGTGTTTGATATTTCACAATCAGAAAATGTTTCATTTGTTTACATTTTATAATGAAACTGTTTCTGAAATGATAAGATTTCAACACTGGAGAATCACGAAGCTTCAGAGGCAGAAAAAGTTTCTACGGTTTGCTCCGAGCAGAGCTTCACTGCGGCGGCGTGGGAGGAGTTAAACACGTGACTCCGCCCACAGCTCAACTGGAAGGTCAAGTTCCTGACGTAATTCATTTTACCCCTTCAACAGTGATAATTCACTGGATGGTGATGAATGTATGTTGAGACATTAAATGAATGTTTTCTCATCAGCAACTGTGTTTATTTATTATTTTTATTCCACTGTAGAAATAAACAACAAAAAATTATAATTTTGTTAAAAGTTCAACACTTAATTCAGAAAGTAAAACTAGCATATATTATATAATCTCACATATTCTAAACCTTTTTTTTCTTGTAACTTTGATTATAACTTACAGATAATAAACTCAACCTCCAGTGTCTGAAAAATTAATAATATTCTAGAATATACTGTAAAATATTGAATCCAAAGTTTTCTGGACTCTTTGATCTGTTCTGATGTTTGGTCTTAAAGCTTTTAATTGATGCTCTTTGTTACTGAGCATAAAGTTTTTTTATCTGCTCCAGTTGGTCTGTTCATAATGTTCTCATGTTATTAATAAATCAATATTTATACAGACTTGCTGTCAGGATGGTTATTCACTGTTGAGATGTTTGTTTCCAGAACTGAGATCAGCTCTATTTGAGCTTTTTACTAAACGTTGCTGCTCCCTCTAGTGCTGAAACGTCGACACTACAACAAAATAATAAATTGTCTCGAAATAATCGAAGCAAATAGAAAAAAAAACTCTTGAAACGATTGAAAATGTGAAATCTGAATTAAGAGAACAAAACCAATCAATCAATCAATCAATCAATCAATCAATCAATCATCTACTCCCACTCAGAGGGTGAATCAGACTCCATGTGTTCAGACTGAAGATGTTTCATCTCTAGAAGATGCCGACTCGGCGTCTGATGATTTCAGCTGAAGGTAAAATATTGACAGGATTTTCTGTGAAAAGATTCCTGCTGCAGTTTGAACCATAAGAACTGATTTTGTTGTTTAACTGTAACATGAACAGCAGCTGGACTGAGGAAATGATTCAGGTGGGATTTTAATCCTCATGTTTCTGCCAACATTCAGAACCAAAACATGAAGAGGAGAAATTAAAAGTCCAGATCAGGATGAGCAAAAACAGCCTGGAAAACATTTCAGTTTCTAAAATTAATGTTTGGATAATAATAAGTAAATATGTACTGAGATATTTGGTAATATTTTTGTGATTCTGGACATTTTAAAGAAGAAGCAGAATGAAATTCAGCTGGACGGGTCAGCAGCCAGAAACAACAGAACAAGGATTTATAGAAACACTAAATATTTCCCTCATTGGAGCTGTAAGTAATCCTCTATTGATCCTCATCATTTTCTTTAGGATTTTACATCAGAAAAAAGCAAAACGCTGCAGGAAAAGAAACTTTAAATATAAATGATTCAAAATGACAAATATTTTGTTGAACCTACCAGAGATGTTGAGTCGACACCTTCCAGAGTTGAATCCATCTTGGTTCTGATAGAGGACTGGTTCTCTGTGATCATTTCTTTATTCAATAATTTAACAAGAACATTATCGTACAGAAACAAGAAGAAACCTTCAAACATCTGGAAAACTTCCTGATTCACCTCGTTTAGTTTAGAAACGTTATCAGGAAAACTTCACATAAAGTCAAATAATTTTACAGTAAATTCATAAATATTCATAAAAAAACATTGTAGGAAGAGCAGATTATAATGGCCATGAGCATCAAAACATTAAAACACAACAGTACAGGCCACTGAAACCTTTAAGAAGATCTTAATTATCTTTAAAACAGTAATGAACAACTTTTTCCTTCATTAAATGTTATTATTGTAAAGTTAAACCCAAATTTATTTTTTAGGTTTAAAGTTCATCCATTCATCGACTATTAACTGTAACTTAATTAGAAATATTTATCTTGGAAACATTTATATATATATATATATATATATATATATATATATATATATATGATCAAATAAAACCACAGTAGTGAAGTTTTAGCTTTAAACAACAACATGTTTACAGATTTAGTAAAACATGAGCAGAAAAGATTCAACAGCAGCTGTAAAGCACAGTGGTGGAGGAGTAATGATGTGGGATTGTTTTGCTGTCAGGACTGGAGATCATGATCTCTTCTGTTTACCAAAGTAGAATCCAAAATGAGTTCAGGATCCATCAGCTGCTTCCTGAAGCTTCAGAGTTAAACAACTGAATTAAAGTTCATCATCAGCCGATTCACTAATGAGTTCTGGATCCATGTTTGATGTTTGATCAGTAAAACTATGATTGCTGCTGATACAGTCAGTCCCAGTGAAACATAAAGACCGACCCGTCCTCGACTGTCTGACGCTGAATCTTCTTTATGATGATGGAAAATTCCAGAAGAAGCTGCAAAAAAACCAGAAGATAAAAACTGAATTTGTGCCTCATGAGAGACGTCTGGTCAGAAAAACTGGTGTTTCCTTTATATTGACTTTGGCTTTGAGTTTTAGAGAAACCAACAGAAAAAATGACATAAAAACACAATAAACATAAAAAACATGTTAATAGAAATTAATAGAGGAAAATATTTTTGAGCTAAACGACACAAGAGCAACAAATTCTTAGCTGATTAACAGAAAAACCTAAAAGTTTTTTTGAAGCTCAAACTCACCAGAGACTTTGAGTCGACATCTTCCAGAGTTGAATCCATAATCTGTCATCACGTCACACAGATACAGACCAGAGTCTTCAGTCCTCAGTCTGGACACATGGAGTCTGATTCGTCCTTCTCTGAGGACGTCTTTGTCACTCTGGACTCGTCCTGAAAACTGTTCATCCTGAGATTCTGGAATCTCAACACCTTCATGGACCTGATAGAGAACAAAGACTCCATGATCAGTGTTCGCTTCACAGTAGATGAACAGATTCTTCCAGGATCCCTGAGTCTTGTTGGTGAAGGTCCACTCCAGAGTGATGCTGTGGTTCTCCTCTGCCTGATAGCTGCTCTGTGTCACATTCACTACAAATGTTGCTGCTGAGGAGACAGAGAGGGAAAGAGAGGAGCAGACACACTGAGAACTGGAACATGGGAGTCTTTCAGCTCCATCTAGAGAGCTTTCTGTCACAAAGACAAGATGGAGACTGACCACAGAGACATGAGCTGAGGATGAGGAGCAGCAGGATGCTGGAGATCATCTTCATCCTGAGAGAGGAAGAGGAGGAGAGGCAGCAGAACATCAGGATCAACATCACTAACAATATGAGTAACAACAGGATTCATAGCAGTGAATTATGGATTTCCTTCTTGCAATCTAAAATAATCCCACATGTTAAATCAAATAAACTCTCACTGAGTTTCACATGAGAATAAATAATCTGCATCAAACTGTTCTGGTAATTCGTCTGTTTAATCTCTAATTTACTGAATTAGTTCAGTCAGGATATCAGGTGTTTGTCACCAACATTTTCTGCTGATGGGAAAAAGAAAAACAAAGTGAAGCAGAGAAATGTCTCCACCTGCTGGAGAACTAGAAGAACTACAGCTCCTCCCCAGTATTTACATTTAACCTGCATTTCTGACAATTTATGACAAGCAACTTAAATTCATAATTCAAACTTTACTGAGATAAAGTATTGATCATATTTGTGTGAACTCTTAGTGTTTATACTTTTAAAAGCTAAAGGAGACAGAAAATCAGCTGATTTACCTTTAAGATGTGACTGAAATTTGAATCCTGTGGAGGAAAAACAGGTTTAAGGCTTTTATTCTGACAGAATGACACGACTTTCACATTAAACGGTTGATGGACTAAGATTATTTTTTCTAACACAACAGTAGAATAATCATCTGGATTAAGAAAGAAAATGTATTTAATCTGCATAAAGAACAAACACCAAGTTTGACTTTAGTTTAATTTAGAAATAAAAGTTGTTTAGATCTTTAGTTTTCAACAACCAGACATAGATTTGTTTTTCTGAAACTTTCTTTAAACAGAAGAACCTCAAACAGATTAAAAAATCACATTTGATCAAATAAAACAAATTTATTTGATCTGTTGAAATTTAAACATAAACTTTTCATAATTCAGAGATCTCTGGATTAAATCAATGACATTAGATCAAATATTAATTTATATTTTATTAATTGGTCCAGCACTTGAACATTTTACAATTCAATAATGAAACAGGAATGAAAATAATTTGTTGTAGATTAAAATCATTTTGATTCCAGTGATTTATTGACCTGATCTCAGATACATTAACATTTATTACTCATGTTATTGTCTTAGTTAACAGGCAAATTTACAAAAAATATCAATATAACTATTGACTGAACTGAAGTCTAAACAACCAAACTAATATAAACTTACTTTTCTGGTTGGATTGTTTTCATTGTTTCTCAGAGTTTGTAGAGCCGTTTTCTTGTTGTGTGATTCATGTTGGAATGAGAAGGAATGAATAGACATCACAGAAAACACAGCCGTTTTCAGAACAGTTTCACTTCCTGATGTTTTTGCTTTCAGTTTCATGGTTAAAAACCTGAAACATGACAGAATAGGGCATTAAAACTCTGTGGTTTTAAAGCCCTCCCTTCACCATGACCTTGTTCCTGTTTCTTAACATGTTTTGTTGATCAGTTTTTAACATTTCAATGTTAGACCTGAGTTTTATCTAATTTTTAGAAATTTTCTGATCATTGAAAACTGAATCTGGATTCTGATTAGAATCAGTTTGATTCACTTCAGTTCAATAAAATCTATTCCAGAGGTTTATAGATCTAGAACCAGTAGATCAGCTGCTATAAACCAGATGTTTGCTCTAGTTGTTGTTTTATTTAACAGTTTTCTTCCTCTAACAGAGATCAGTTGATCTGTTGATTCTCAGAGAAATTAAAGTTTTTCTGATTCATTGAACTGAATCAGTTCATTCAGATCCTCCATGTTTTCATGTTTGGTGACCAAAAAATATTTATTTCATCTGTTTGTAACAGAAAAATACAGTTTTCTCTCATTTCTCCAATTAAATTAAATAATTCACTTCTATGTTTATTATCATAAAAAGTAGATTGTTCACACAGTTAGTGAATCTATAGATCTATAGATCTATTATCAGTGACAACCAGAGTTAAATCATCCATATATGTGATGAATTTCTCTCTCTGACATTATAACCAGTTAATACTTTGGTATTTCTATTTTATGCTGAAAGTAAAAAAATAAATAATAAACAATTTTATCTAACTTTTGATTTTATATTAAAGGCTTGTGAATCTCCAAACTACAGATGAAACATTTATCATGATGTTTGGGAGACGAAAAACTTCATCTGATGTTTTCACCGCAGGGTGGTTTTTGTTCCCAACGTTATTATGGTGCATAAAGAAAGTTTATGCAACATACAGAGATGACTCAACTCAGCTTGATCTGAATAACCAAAGGAGAAGTGTAAATGTGTCTATTCATCACTTCTCTTTTCCAATCACAGCAGCCCAAGATCAGTTCAGATATTTCACTAAATTTCCCAGCATGCCTCTGGTTCATTTTCTACAATTTAACAATAAAAAACTGAGATCTGTAGAGTTTCTCTGAATAAATTCAGTGCAGAGCTCAGAAAACACATTCAGTTGATATAAAATCATAAAATAATCATCATCTTCACAACATTTATTATAAACAGTCTGAATTCACAACAACATCAAGGCTTTTATTTAGATCCTAAAACTCAGAACCTGTAGTTCTGTCTGCAGTATTTCTAGGATGAAAACTGTCCAGATCCTTTCAGGAAGTGAAACATTTATTTTCTTCACATTCAGGACGTCCCAGTTTCAGACAGAGAGACTGAACTGGTGGAACTGGGAGGATTTATTTAAACTGAAATGAACCAACAGAGTTTAAATGTTAAAATGAATCCATCCAGATTCTGGGACAAAGTCTGTCAGAGACTCTGAGGTCCAGATGTTCTGGAAATGTTACTGAAACTCTTTTCCTGTCAAACGGACTCTGGTTCTGAATGTGGTTCTGGTAGAGATCAGAGTCTCTGGGTCGTCAGGAGGAAGCAGAACAGAACCTGATTCTATCAGACTGTTGGACTTTAGATGACAGGAGAACAGATCCGTCCGTCTGTCTGTTCATGGTCTGTTTCTGTCGTTTCCTCCTTCAGTCTCTCCTCTGTCAGGATCTCAGTTTGGTTTCATGTTGTTGTTGATCTGCTGTCACTAAAACCAGCTGGTTTAAATATCACAGGATTCAATCTGCACATCACAACTAAGCAGAGAAAGTTTTCATTGTTTCCTTCAAGACGTTGGATAAACTCAGTCCAGATGATATTCACCCAGACAACAAAGATCTGATGGGACTTGTAGTCTTTTAAATTGTTTTGTATTTGTTTTAATCTTCCTCATAGTGCCCCCTGCTGGCTGGTAATGGAAACACATCTCAAGCATTGAGCTTCTTACCTCTACACATGAAAATAAAATTATTTCTCTGTTGGAGAATCTGAAGTTCAGCTTTTATTCTGAAGGATGACCTCTGAACTATTAGCTTAAAGAGACTAATAGTTTATTTAAGCTCTGGATTAGTTTAAATCTTAAATAAACTACTCAAGTTTAATTAACTAAAACCAGGAGTTTTTAGTTTTTATACTTTTAGATCAACATTATTACATTATTTTTCTTCCTTTGGTTTGTTGTTTTGTTTTATTTCCTTCTAATTCATGTAAAACATTTTGAATTGCCTTGTTGTTGAAAATGTGCAAAATAAGTAAAATTACATTACATTATAGGCAGCATCATGAAACGTGTTGCAGATAAAATAAAATAAAAAAAACATCTTTATCATCATCATGTGATGAAAAACTGTTTAATTAGTTTAAACTAGAATAATGAGAGAACTCTGTCTTTATCAGATTTTCTACTTTTGATACATTTTATTTTTAGATAAAATACAATTAAAGCTTTTTTTAGTTTTCAGCAGAACAATAACTCATACAGTTTCTTATTTTCTTGTACTAAATTAATCATCTTTAAATCACATTAGTTATAAAAGTTCAGCTTCTGTTCATCACAATATTTAATTTATCCAAAAAGATAAATTCAGTTCAGCAGTTCACAGCAACACAGTCACACATATTACATGAAATAAAACAACAACCATTCACTGATTCACAAAAATACATTTGATCAAAATATAAAATTATGTGACACTTTGAGTTTAAACATTAAGTTTAAAGAAAAAACTTTTAACCCGTTGAATATTTAACAACTTTGTAATAAAATGGCAACATTCATATTTATAATGTTTCAACAAAGAAACGACAAACTAACACTGACAGTAAAGATTTATGTTAAAGAAAAGCATAAAAACATTTATGTCACAATGTTGTGTATTAAATTCAAAAATAAATTTAATGTATAAAATCATCACTTTAAAGTTAATCCTTTGATTTAACCCAAAAATAGGAAAAATGTATTTTTATAACTAAATCTTTAGATGTTTTGTTTCACAACATATTTATAAAAGTATTTATTAAATATATTTGTGAAAATAACACATTGAATATCTGCATAATTCAACAATAAAACAGTATTTAAAAAACAAGAATGTAAACGTAACAAATTCATCACTTTTGTCACAGTGATGGTTTGAACAACCACAACATGACTGATGATCAATGAACCAATATCTGATCAATAATTGATCAATACTTCTGACAGACTCCAGAAACCTTTAGAAATAATGTAAAATGTCTAAAACAATAACAATAAATGACTCAATTTCATCATGAGAATCTAACATGTTAATCAGAATAGATGGAAACAAATCTGATGTTTCTGTGGTGGAAAAATTAGTTTTAAACAAAATTATAGCAAACAAACATATTAAATGTATTGTTTTCTTTTTTCATCTACACTTGATTCAAAATGATTATTTATTTTCCTTCTAAACCAAATAATTGATATTATTATTAGAACCATTAGAGCTGCTGTCAGTCCCACAGTGATGAAGATGACGATTCTTCCTCGTCTCTCTGGTTCTGGAGTCAAAGTTGGTCTCTGAGTTTGGATCTGATCAGCAACTGCTGGGAGAGAAATCAGAAATATTTATTAATATTTCATGAAAACTGAGATCCAGGAGGATTCATGTAGAAGATGAAGATGTTGGTTCATCAATACAGGAATCAGAATTTATCAAAGTTTGTAAAAATGTTTTCTTCTCTGATACTGATGATTTCCTCTCACCAGTAACGTTGAGTCGACATCTTCCAGAGTTGAATCCATCTTCAGTTTTCACGTCACACAGATACAGACCAGAGTCTTCAGTCCTCAGTCTGGACACATGGAGTCTGATTCGTCCTTCTCTGAGGACGTCTTTGTCACTCTGGACTCGTCCTGAAAACTGTTCATCCTGATATTCTGGAAACTCAACTCCATTATGGACCTGATACAGAACCAATCCTCTAGGAGGATCTAGAAATTCACAGAGGATAAACATGGAGGACAGAGAGGAGTCGGGTCTGTTGGTGAAGGTCCACTCCAGAGTGATGCTGTGGTTCTCCTCTGCCTGATAGCTGCTCTGTGTCACATTCACTACAAATGTTGCTGCTGAGGAGACAGAGAGGGAAAGAGAGGAGCAGACACACTGAGAACTGGAACATGGGAGTCTTTCAGCTCCATCTAGAGAGCTTTCTGTCACAAAGACAAGATGGAGACTGACCACAGAGACATGAGCTGAGGATGAGGAGCAGCAGGATGCTGGAGATCATCTTCATCCTGAGAGAGGAAGAGGAGGAGAGGCAGCAGAACATCAATACAAGGAACAACTACAGTCTGATTTCATTCAGAAAAAACTCTCAGGATCTTCAGTTCAAAACACTGAAAAAACATTAATTATGCTAAATAACAATAAAGTAATTTTGCTGCTAAGAAAATTAAAAATCAAAATCTTTTTCTCCGCAGCATGTCAGTGTTCTGACTACAGAGTATTTTGATCATAGATCAATAAAAATATGGCCAAAAAGGAATAAATTTCTGCTAGATAAACTTCAAGATTAATTCCACATTTTCTTATGCTGATTGCTAAAATTTCTCCTTTATCTGCATTGACCTTAATTCTCCACTGTATTACACACACAAACCTTTTACTTATATTATCCATCACAACATGAAATTAGATCCACATCTCCATTCAGATCTACTCAGTTCTGGTAAATACCCCAGCTTGATCTCAGCAGGCTGTAACATGTTTCCAGTCTCTTTCATCATATTCCTCCCAGCATAATACAAACCTCCACCGAGTCCAACTTGTCTTCATATCTCACTGAAAAATCGTAAACGACTTTGAACAGTTTTTCAACACAAAGAACCATTCATTAAGTGAATTTCTTGATAAAACTACAAACTACTTTCACATTGGAAGATTGTGGCAGGAATTGTTTTGCAAAAGTCTAAATATATCTCAAGCAATACAGCAGATTTTGCTCTGTGAAATACCTCTTAACTACAACATGAACCACAGAAGGTGAACATGATTTAATGGTTTTATGTTAACTTTTAACCCACATGCAGAACACTCAGGAGGTAGATAAAGTTAATTATTGAATAACAATGAATAAATGTCCGAGGAGACTGGAAGGAAGCTGAGGGGAGAGGGAAATGCAGAGTAATAAAGTTAAAATGTTAGAAAGAACAAAACTCTTACTGATGAAGAAGAGATTAGTGGAGAATCTGTGGGAATCCTTGGAAGTTCTTGGTTTGATCAGAAGGAAGGCGTTGGATGGTGGAAACGTTGGATCCAGGTTGCACAGAGCTGATGTGGAGGAAGAGGAGAGGAGTGTTTCCAGCCATGCAGTTTGAACCAGAGGTAATTATTGAGTCTTGTAATCATGAGGAGCTGAATCCAGTAAGCCACTGGAAGAAACCATAACAGTCAACTGGCTCCTTCTATACTCTGTTCTGGTTTACTGCCAAAAACCCGACTCTCCTATCACATTCTTCTGATGAAGCACAGCTGAAGTTGATATCAACAGAAGGGGGAACAGGAACAAACATGCCCAGCATCAGGCTGTTGGAGATTATGACTTCATTACCAAACTGAAAGCAGCTCAACCGTCTCAGTTCAGAAGATGGGAAAACATGGCTATGTCTTTAGTAGATTTTGTTGTGAACCAGTTATTTATGAATATAGAATAATTAACCTCATGTATCAAACTTTAGCACAGGTCAACATATCATTGCTAATTAACTGAAAATTATTCGGAAACACATAATTTTCCTTATTATTCCATTTTTTGTCGTATTTAAAATCTTTGTGTTCTCTGAAAGTGAAAGAGTTGTTAGTTTTAATGAAATATATATTTTTTATAATATTTAGTACATATGCCTCTACAATCAACACAAAGACAGAAACATTTAATCCAGAGATGTTTGGAAGATGGCTGGACTGAAAGTCTCAGCAGGTCAGATCAAAGTTATTTTTTATTGTCCAAAAGTTTTGAATCTGATCCGTCTTTTTGTTCAGATTTTAGAAATAATTTAACATGTTTGAGTTGGAATAAAATGAGGACTGGTGTATAAAACATAAATTGTTATAAAACTAAAAACACAAAGTAGACAAACCTTTTGATTGTTTTTTTTATCATGTTATGATTAGACTCATATAAATGAAGGTTTTCATGTTTTTTTTCTTTTTTTACAGTGTTTTTGTTACAGTTTCAGAAACTGATGCTTTCTGCACCACAACTGAGGAAGATTTATAAAGAATAATCAAATGAATTAGTTAATTAAGTTACTGTATGGATCAGCTGTCATGGAAAAATGTCATTTAGTTTAGTTTGATATTGTTTGTTTTCTTCCACTTCATCAGTCATTTTGCTTCATCCAGTTTCTGTCATATTGAGCCAATTTCTGCTACACTGATGGCAAAAAAATTATCTAACAATTTGATGAAATAAATCATAATGGAGGTTATGTCATAATTACATCTTATTTATGTCATAAAATTGAGATTGTAACAACAAGGGACTGTTAAAGGTTGGATTACATTTTTTAAAACACATTAAGGTTGCATAAGTAAAATGTGATGGACTGGTGAAACATGAAAGGTCGTCTCACTGAAAGGATCTAGAGCTTTGTGAGGCAGAGCTGCAGCTAGAAATAGTTTGAGTCGCGTTCAAGAACAAATGGAACAACAAGGTTGCAGTTCCTGGAAACAAACCCTGGAGTAGAGAAGGGCTTTTGTTTGTTGATGCACTTTGTGATTTTTGTCTTGATGCCAGATAAACAAGGTTTTACTTTTCTTCATCTCTGTTTTTTTTTTTTTTTTTACTTTGCTCAGGGGAAAAAGTCGGGTTGGGACAGTAACACTGATTTCCTCATTTTCAATGAAGAGAGATCCAATTTCTGCTTATAGATTCTGCTTGGACATAATGTGTTACACAATTAGAGTGCAGAAGGAAACTAAACCTGAAGTACACAAACTCTCTCAGAGATCTGACCTCCTCCTTAGAGTATTGATCCATGTGAAAGGCTTTAAAAAGCAGCTGAAGGCATTTTTATTCCTGACAGACTTTACTTAAACTTTTATAATCTGCATATGGAATTGTATTGTGCTTTTTTTATCAGTTGTTCTTTGTTATGTACATAGTTAGGGTTAACCTTCTTGTAAAACTCTTTATTAAATCTGTGCAGGAAAACATGTGTAATATTTTCTGTGATCAGTATGCCAAAATGAAATTCTGCTCTGCCTTTTTGCTTTGTTGCAGCATGCTCAGTCACAGCTTGCTTCAAAGTAATATGTGTGGAAAAAGACAAAGCCAAAAGTAAAAGTTCTGCTTTGGGGAAAATTAGAACTTTGGGAAAAGTTCTGCCCTGACACGTTCTGGTCATAAATTGTCAGGGCAGAACATCATGAGGCAGTCAGAATACTCCATGACTCTCTGTGTTGCCCCACAAAGAACACAACAACATTAAAAGATTAAGAGTCAGCAATACATGAAGGATTAATACTTCTAGAATATTTTTAATATATTTTAAATACTGTTAAACCCAGCAACTTTAACAGTTGCTCTGATTTCCTCCTTTTCAATATAATATTTTTTTTTGTTTTTAATTTCTTATTTCACCAAAACACAGTTTGCAAATCTGTCTCTCTAATTTGATAATAATGTACAATATTATTGTTGTGGTGACTTTTCATCACCAGTTACTGGAGTTACTGCACACCAGAGGGCGCAGTAACTCCAGTAGCTTATGTAATGCAGGTTCAATGGAGCTACCACTGAGGTCTTTATGCTGCAGCTACTATGTGAAGGTCTGCTGGTCTTCTTTAACTCTGCTCCTGCTCTCACTGAGCAAGAAGATGATGACGACTCTGCTTGATATTTCACATAATTTTGATAAATATTTGAATTCTTTCTGTATATATCTCCATAATTCAGAAATATGACTTTATGATTCTGGTGAATTTTTGCAAATATTAATCAATAAATTTCTAATTCAGTAAAAAGACTGTATTACCAGAGTTGATCTCATTTCTGGTAACAATCATTTCAACAGTGAATAAAGGTCCTGGCATCATGTCTGTGAATATTGTTGGTGGAGAAGATTAGACGAGGCTGGACCCAGGCAGTAATGAAATATTATTGTTTTAATTGTGATCACTAGTAATGGTCCGGCAAGACCGATGCGTCGGCGCATGTGTCAAGCCCAGAGACCAAACACCGTGTCGGTGCGCGTTTTGCTTTCACCATGTCACATGACCGATACAGGAACTGTTTCGAAATGACGCTGAGGCGCCAAACTGTGTTTATAAGGAAGCGAATCTGCCAGCGGGAAGCATTTGCCAAAATAATTCTCGATCTTTTACGGTACAGCGTCAACTATGGGTTGCATACGTTTCTCCTTTTAAATCATACATTTCAAAATTTTATTCTTAAATTACCCTCCATAAATAAAAATCTTTAGACTGAAAAAATGAAAATAAAGATAAACCCGCTAAAAAATACATAATAAAAAAAACTTTTCCAGCAAAACACATCCATAAAGATCTGCATACAAAATATAAAAGAAAAAATTTAATTTATATGAGTAATATACAGTGTCACTAAAATCAGTTTTCTCAAATGAATCCACCTCCTCAATGCTGAGGCATTATAGTCCCAGATACACCAGGATAAACTCAGGTATACAGTCATGGCCAAAAGTATTGAGAATGACACAAATATTATATTTTCACATGATCTGCTGCCCTCTGGTGTTCATGTGTGTATGTCAGATGTTGTCATCACATACAAAAATACAATTGCAATCATATTATGAGTAACAAAAGCTTTTAATGACAGAATGAGTTAATGCAGCAAGTCAATATTTGCAGTGTTGACCCCTCTTCTTCAGGACCTCTGCAATTCTCCCTGGCATGCTCTCAATCAATTTCTGGACCAAATCCTGACTAATAGCAGTTCATTCTTGCACAATCAATGCTTGCATTTTGTCAGAATTCCCAGGTTTTTGTTTGTCCACCCATCTCTTGATGATTGACCACAAGTTTTCAATGGGATTAAGATCAGGGGAGTTTTCAGGCCTTGGACCCAAAATCTCTATGTTTTGTTCCCTGAGCCAGTTAGATATCACCTTTGCTTTATGGCAAGGTGCTCCATCATGCTGGAAAAGGCATTGTTCATCACCAAACTCTCGGAGGACATTCTGGTACCACAGAAGAGAAACAAGGAGCACCAGCCTCTTTTTAAAGTGTCCAGTGTCATTCTTACTTAATCATGACAGATTGATCTCCAGCCCTGCCCTCATCACCACCCACACCTGTTTTAATGGACCAATCACTGAAACGATGTTAGCTGGTCCTTTTAAGGCAGGGCTGCAATGAAGTTGAAATGTGTTTTGGGGGATAAAGTTCATTTTCTAGGCAAATATTGACTTTGCAATTAATTGCTGTTACTCTGATCACTCTTTATAACATTCTTGAGTATATGCAAATTGTCATAAAAACTGAAGCAGTTGACTTTGTAAATATTAACATTTGAATCATTCTCAAAACATTTGGCCATGACTGTACAGCCATTCTACAAATTACTCAGTTGCGCTTTATAAACTATTTCATAGAAATGTATTGTTTACTTTATTTTTTCTACACAGGAGAAGTCGTGTCAAAAAAACGGAACGGACTAAACTTCAAAAATATTGGAAAAATTCATTTTTTTGAATGAAAATTTGTGAAAAAAGAAAAAAAAAGTCCACAAGCATCCTCATTCCAACCACTTTCACTTTCATCACTTGGTCCATGTTCACATTATTTATTGACTGTATCGAAGAATATCAAATATATTTTGAATTTAACAGAAGATATGGCTTAATATAATATATAATATACAATAAAATACGATGACTTAATTTCTTATTGTACAGACTAAGTCATCAAATCAAACTACGTTGCCTGTAGGGATTTTTAATGACCAGCAGGTGTCAGTATTCAGTGACACAGTATCGACACAGTATCAATACAGTTTTGCTTTGGGTCTAAACGATACTTGAAGCCTCATTTGCCCATCACTAGTGATCACGAAGGGAGTAGAGAAATCCAGGCAGAACAGGTGAGCAATGAGGCAAGGTACACTGGCAGCACACTAGACTAGAAGACAACAAAATGACAAACCACAGCCCAACAAGGAGCAGGGGATACAGATGGGATTAAATACACAAGGGAGTAATCAAGGAACACAAGACACAGCTGGGAGAAATCAGGGGCAGACAAGCCAAAGAGAACTAAATTGACATACTGAAAACCAAATTCTCACAAATATGGATTTATTAATAACATGAGAATAATATAAACAAACCAACTGGAGCTCAGTAATAAAGTGCATCAGTTTAACAGCTTTAAGACCAAACACCAGAACAAATTAATGAATTGAAGTCCAGAAAATTTGAGAATTGATTTAAAACATCTGCAGAAACTCCAGACAGAAGGAAACAAAGTCCTCTTCAATCGTGAAGGAAAGTGAGAGCACATCAAATTCAAAGGTTCTGTCTTCAAGGAATAAATTGTGGCTCATGGAATTAATCTTGTTCTAATTTTATCTAAATACACGACAGGTGTCAAACTCCAGTCTTCCAGTCGCTGCCCTGCAGTTTTTAAATGTGCCACAGGTACAAAACACTGGAATGAAACGGCTTAATTACTTCCTCCTTGTGTAGATCAGTTCTCCAGAGCCATAATTATCCTATTCAGGTGGTGCAGCAGAGGCACATCTAAAAGTTGCAGGACTGCGGCCCTCGAGGACTGGAGTTTCTATTTTCCCTGTATATAAAACAGAATTTACATGATAAATGGTATTTGCTTCACTCCATCTTCTTTGTTCAGAGAAATTACACCAAACCAAAGAGCTTCATTAGCTGCTCTCCAGGCCTGAGGTAGCTTGATAAAGGTTAAAGGTCATGACAGAACAGTGAGGAAAAGGTTGAACCAATATGGATTGTTGTTATGGTAACCAGTAGAAAGACTCTTCTCCCTAACGGATCAGTAGCACATTATTGGTTTTCACATCTGCATCTGAACGCAGAACCAGATTTTTAGTCTTCAATTCACCAAAACCACCTGTAAAGCTCAGTGGGAGAGGAATATTGATCTGGGTTTGTTTAGCAGCAACACCTGGACACCCTGTAGTCAAACCAAAACCTCAACATGAGTTCAACATGAAGCCATCTGTCCACTAGCCAAATTAACATTCAGGGTTCTGATAAACGGCTGAAATAAAATTGGGAATATTCTAATATTTTTGTAAAACAGTAATTACAGATGAGTTTGACCATCAGAGCTGCTGCTGCTGCTGCTGTCAGTCGCAGAGAGACATGGAGGCCGATCCTTCCTCGACCTTCTGCTTCTGCATCCAAGGTTGTTCTCTGGGTTGGAGAGACATCAGCGGTTGCTGGAAAGACAGAAGTTGTTAATTCTTTTTCATCTTTCAAAGAAACAGTTGTTTTAAATATATTTCATCTTGTTTTGGTTCAATCCACTCTGAATTTTGTGTGAAAAGAAGAGTAAAGTGTCATAAAACCTCAGACACTGATCTTAAACTTCTAAAGCAACTTCATTGAGACATTTTTTTTCTCAGACATGTTAAACCTCAACAGGATCAGTTCTTCTGGAGTTTTCCTACATGACTCCCAAGCGTACACAGTCGAATTCCTTCTCCAAGGCCTTGTAGTCCACAAAGCACATGTAGACTGGACCCTGCTGAGGACATAGAGCTTGTCCAGTGTTCTACAAGCAGGATGAAAACAACACTCCTCTTCCTGAATCAGAGGGATTCTCCTGTCCAGAACCCCTGAAGAGATCTTATTAGGAAGACCTAAGAGTGTGACCCCTCTTTAGCAGACTCTGTGGGCTGTCAGGATTCGTCATGTCCACATGAATATCAAAAACAATTTTACTTTAGTTAGAAGAAATCAGGTATGGAAAAATTGTTGTAAAGAGTTCAAATTTTGTTTTTCATTAAACAAAAACATGTATGAAAATCATTTGCTGAACAAATACAGTATGGTTTAATTATGTTTTCTTCTATGAGTTTGTCTACAGACTTAGCTGGAATTCAATGGAGATATATTTTAGAAAAACTATACAGAAAATATTATGTTGCTTTGATTTTAATGAGGCTTTATGAATAGGTTAAGGTAATAAGCTTGTGCTCTTACCTACACTTCTTTTGGTCTACATTTTGTGTTCATGCCATTGACAGGAATCTAAAAATTTTGTAGCTTTTTTTGTACTTGTTTTGTCTTTTGTTTGTTTCAAAAATGTGTATCTTTTCTTTTTGGACCTGTGCATCGAAAAGTTAAAAATGATAAAAATGAGGATAAAAAATAAATGAAAAATATTGGAATGACACTAAAAAGTTTTGAAAACATGTTGCAATTTATCAAAATATAGCTCTACCCAATTTAATCTGACCAGCATCAATATGTTTCAGCCTCATAGGATGCAGCAAAACTCACCAGTAACGTTGAGTCCACATCTTCCAGAGTTGAATCCATCTTCAGTTTTCACGTCACACAGATACAGACCAGAGTCTTCAGTCCTCAGTCTGGACACATGGAGTCTGATTCGTCCTTCTCTGAGGACGTCTTTGTCACTCTGGACTCGTCCTGAAAACTGTTCATCCTGAGATTCTGGAATCTCAACTCCTTCATGGACCTGATACAGAACCAATCCTCTAGGGGGAGCTAGAAATTCACAGAGGATAAACATGGAGGACAGAGAGGAGTCGGGTCTGGTGGTGAAGGTCCACTCCAGAGTGATGCTGTGGTTCTCCTCTGCCTGATAGCTGCTCTGTGTCACATTCACTACAAATGTTGCTGCTGAGGAGACAGAGAGGGAAAGAGAGGAGCAGACACACTGAGAACTGGAACATGGGAGTCTTTCAGCTCCATCTAGAGAGCTTTCTGTCACAAAGACAAGATGGAGACTGACCACAGAGACATGAGCTGAGGATGAGGAGCAGCAGGATGCTGGAGATCATCTTCATCCTGAGAGAGGAAGAGGAGGAGAGGCAGCAGAACATCAATACAAGGAACAACTGGACTCCTGCTACAGAATTAACTTTATTTAGAAACAGATCAATACTGCCACCTTGTGGTGATAAAACTATACAGCCAGGATCAAAAACATCAGGCTTGTAATAATCAGGATGAATAAACATCAGTGAAGTGATGAAGATCATCAGGACAGATGTTTGATCTGCTGGTTCATAAACTTTCTGTTGTTTCTCATCAACGTGGAAGAAAAGTTGAGTTTAAAACTGAAAGACAAAACAGAGAGAAAAGATTAACAAAAAAAAAAAATACTACTACAACCATAGGCGTAAATCCTGGGTGGGTCAGGGGGGTCCGTACACCCCAATCTTGGAAAAGTCTAGAATTGTCCTCCCAAAAAAATTCATTGGAGAAACATTTGCAATTAAACAAGATCAATGTAAAAAGGCAAAATAAACAAAGAAATAAATCTGGCATCCATCTAACAAAAAAATAAGAATACATTTTTTGGACCCCCTACCATTATTAGAACAATAATAAAGTCCAAAGTGTGAGAGAAGCAACAGCAGCTGAACAGCACAACCTGGCACAGCCACTGAAGTAAGGAACTAGCTGTTAGCTTTTAGTTGTTAGCTTTTAGCTGTTAGCTGTTAGCTGTTAGCTTTTAGCTGTTAGCTGTTAGCTGTTAGCTTTGCAGCACAAACAAGAAACCCTCCAGTTAGTAAAAACTAAAAGCAAAATGCATGTAATACTTTTAATTTACTTTCACTGCTCAATAGGAAGAAACACATTAACAATAAATATCAGACTGCAGTTTGTTATTTTATTACTTTGGCTGAATCATGATAAACTGCCTCATTAACTAAACTGCTACGTTGCTTTCATAGACTTAAGCTTTTTGTCAAAGGTGGTAAAAATCTCATTCATATTTAACTTTTAGTTAATTATAAGAGTTTGAACCAGGAGAAAGGGGCGGAGCAAGTGAACGCAGCTCAGAGTGTTGGAGCCGAGATCAGAAGAGAGAACAGATAGAAATTTACAAAGTTATCAATCAATCAATCAATCAAACTTTATTTGTATAGCACATTTCAGCAGCAAGGCATTTCAAAGTGCTTTACATCAAATCAAACACAAAAACACAATGCAACATAGAATCAATTATCAAAACACAACATCAAGTCAGATTCCATCAATAAATTTGCAATTGATTACGTTTCGAATAAAACTCTAAACAAGTGGGTTTTTAGTTGAGATTTAAAGGAAGTCAGTGTTTCAGCTGTTTTACAGTTTTCTGGAAGTTTGTTCCAGATTTTTGGTGCATAGATGCTAAATGCCGCTTCTCCTCATTTGGTTCTGGTTCTGGGGATGCAGAGCAGAACCAGAACCAGAACCAGAAGACCTGAGAGTTCTGGAAGGTTGATACAACAGCAGCAAATCTTTAATGTATTGTGGTGCTAAACCATTCAGTGATTTATAAACTAACAACAGTATTTTAAAGTCTATTCTTTGAGCTACAGGGAGCCAGTGGAGAGACTTTAAAACTTTATGCTTTTATTTCTCACTGTTTTCAATGTGGAGCCTTTGAAACCACAAAATAAAATCTGGATATTTTTCTATATAAACCCTGGTGCTTTAAGTGTTTTAAGTTATGATTCTCCCCAGATATTAATTTCCATCTATTTGTTTGTTCTCAGTCACCCAGGACAAAACTAAAAAAGATTTTAAAATAAAGCATCTGAACAAGTTATAATTTAAATAAGCTATAAATTGTATTGGGAGCCATTAAAATAAATCATTTTAACAAGTTCTAGTTTGTCAACAACACTAATGATTATCAAGTCTTAAATATTTTAACAGAGTTCATCTTAAAAGAGTCAGAATAAAAACTGACCAACAATAAACTAGAAGAGACAAACTGACCTGTAACCTGCTGGATGAAACCTGTGGAGTGTGAAGATATTTCCAGTTGTGCTCTTTGCTTTTCACTGGAGGAGTCTCTGAGTGGCACAAAGCGCTCACTGGGTTTTATAAACACCCCTATAGGCCACTCCCTATGTCTCAAAAGACTCACTGGGTTTTTATAGTTTCGTCTCTAGTGGCTGGAGATCACAATAGAATACTTTCATTTTCTAACCTTACCTGTCAGGCTAGATTCCTCTACTTGTTTCTTTTTCTCTCTCTGGTTAACAAAACATCCTCGTCCTTCACACACCCACACATTCCAGCTTTTCATGTTAAATCCAATTCCTTGAACTATTTTTTATCTTTGTTGATGTTTTTCCACAATTCATTATTTTAACACAATTTCTAAACACATTTTCAGCCACTAAATTTTCCACATTAATTAATCTCTGAACTTTAATATGAACCACTGAAGGTGAACATGATTAAAGCTCAGATGTCAGAAAATAAACAGAAATAACTCAGAACCCTTCAGTCTAATAATGTGAAAAATAACCAGTTAATGGTGCCAACAGGTTTAGAAGATTCAAATTAATAACAAACAGAAATCATTGAAATAAGGGAGAATAAAAGATGATGGATTATTAATGCATGAAAACTTCATGCAGTGAAACACAAAAGACTGAAATAAAAATGAAAAATCTTCCATTAGTCATGAAAAATTTAACTGATGGAAATAAAACATAAAATGTTAATAATGATAGAAAACAAAATAATGCTGTAGCCAATTATAGAGAATATTTAATAAGACAAAATAAAACTGAGTAAAATGAACACATATTAAAGAGAATTACAGAAATCCATGCAAAAGCTGCTACATCAATCAATAACACATTCATCTGATCTTCTATTTTATTTTTAAATAGAGAAATGTTCTCTTTCTCTTTCATAGTGACGATGTGATTATTCAAGCTGAAACAAAAACAAAAACCTCCCCAATCTGAAGTTATGTTGACAGACAAGTTTGTGAGACAAAACTATTCATGTTGTTGTGTTAACTGGGATCCAACATTGCTGGCTCACAGTTTTGTCTAAACCAACAAAACAAACCTTCTCCCTCCTCTTATTCTTTCTCCAGGTTGAACTACTCAGGTCACAGCAGTGGGACCCAAACTAAACGAGACAGAGATCTGGGAAGGTGAACCAGGCAGGTTCTGCTCCAGAGGGACCTGAGAGAAACCAGAATAGAAATATGACACTTGGTTTCAAACACTTTCAACACAAACCTGTGTTCAGAAACACAGTTTAACAGCTGAAGTTGGTCAAATCCTCCAGACTGACATTAAGATAAAGATCAAGATGGACACAGCAGAAGAATTATAATATAGAAAATATTTATATTTGGAAACTGTCTTTAGAAAGAACCGAATAAGATCCGTCTCTCTGAAAAGAGTCAAACTTTCCATCACTATAGCAGAGTTATAAATCTATAAGATTACCTCAAGAGTTATAAAATAATATATTTCTAAATAAAACAACTAAAAGTCAGACAGCTTCATACATCTGTAACAAACAAAGGAGGCAGATAAAAAAAATTAAGAAAATCCTGGATTCTTTGTTTAACAATGAGACAAAAACAGATAAAAATAAACAATTATATTTCATTGATTTATTCATAAACTTCACAACTCAGCTTATTAGTAAAGAAACTTTAATCAACAAACCTTAGATCAGCTCATCCTGAATTTACTCAATATTTAATTAAAACACATTTTGAGAATTAGTTAATTTGCTCACCCTTAAGTTTGTTTTAATTTATCACTGTGACAGGCCAAATTACAGGCTTCTTGTAACATGACAAATGTTTTCTACACCTTCACTGAATCAAACTGAAGTATTTTTTCTCTAAATGAAAACATTCAGAGAAAAGATAAAGTCTCCTGATTTTGCTTCCAGGTCAAAGTCAGGAGACAAACTGGTTGTTTCCCTGGACTGCAAAGAGTTTCTCTGTAACAATTACAGTCGCTCCCTGCAGTTTGTAATAATTCATTTTTGAACAGAGCCTGCTTCCTCCTTCAGTTATAAATAAAAGCTGAACTTTAAGGTTTGTTTTGCTTCAGATTCTGATGTTTTTCTCTCCTCAAAATCGTCACATCATCCAAGTGATTGATTTAAAAACAAAAGAGCAGATCCTAAATATTCCCCTTCTATTTAATGTTAGTTTCCTACAGATTGTTACATTAGTATGAAAATGAAACAGTGCTGAGATGGAGGATTAAAATGTTGCTTTAAGGTCAGAAACTAACAGGATTAAAACATTTTATTGCAGATATTCTGTTTCTGAGCTTTATTTAGACTGATCTGTGTTTTCAGGCAGACAGGAAGTTGAAATGATCCTCTTGGAAAATCCAAGAGTTTGTGTTTTTATAGCTAACTGGTTAAAAGGCCTGTTGTTGTTTTTTATGTTTTATTAAAGTTTTGAACTGAATTACCTTTCCAGTCAACAAAATCACCTCAATGAGATTCAGATTAAAATAAGATTCAAATATAAATTCAAAAATACTTTATTAGTCCCAAAGGGTAATTAAATAGATAAAATAAATTAAGATACTATAAACTTTCTCATCATAATTTCCACCATGATCTTCACCCATCAGAGAAACCAGTTCTATTCTTTCTCTCTGCTGGTGAAAAACACTGATCTTATTTCAACCTTCAGTTTCTTTTTATAAACAAGCTTTAGGAAAATAACATCTTTGAATATTACAGACTCTATTAAAGGTTTGTAATGATTTCAAATAATTTCCCTCATTTTCTTCTGTTCAATCACAACTACTGGTTCTGAAGTTACGACTCAGTTTTAATGTTTCATCCTTTCACTGTGTGACTCAAATGTTTTTGCCTGCAGGCTTTAGGTGATTACCAGTAATAACACACTTTGGTTCAACTGAAATCATTTTAATCAGCAGAACTAAAACACAGGAATGTGGTTTACAGAGCAGGTTGGGAAACATCATAACAAAATGACATCATCTTTATTCAGACGCTGGAAAACTATTTCCTACAGTAACTCTTCCTCACTGAAACAGTTTGTGACTTTTAGTCTGCAAACTAAATTTCACAATTCTAATGCCTAATATTAATTATGTGACATAAAGTTTGCATGCAAGATTCAGTTCTGCAGTTCTGTCTTCATGAACATTTAATCTCTAAAATATTTTCATTTCTCATGTTCATCAGATTTTCCTCATTCATGGTGTTAAAAAGTCAAACAGTTCATCAGTGGTTTCTCTCTTGTTACAGAAGTAAATTATTCTTTCATTCAGTTTCTCTTCAGACTAAACAGTTTGATCTTGATAGATCTATTTTGTTCTGCAGGTGTTTGTTTAAAATCTTCTTGTTGAGTTACTCAGGTTGCAGGAAATAAAACAACCTGTGAAGAAAATAATAATAACAGCTCAGCTCTGTTCTGGTTCAGCAGCTTTGCAGATTTATATTTTACTAATAAATAATTTAATCATGAAAAACTAAACAGTCATATAAATTCAACATTTTATTTACAGAATGTTTTGGTAGAATAATAATTTTGCATCATTTATTACTCATTGATTGATTCATGATTTACTGTATGAAGATCTAGAAACATAAATATCAACTCAATCTGCTTATTACTAAACCAACAAACTTTAGCATGAATCAATTCATCCATAATTTATTCAATATTGATTTAACAAACTGAAAAACTAGAACATTTAATAAAAATTCAATATTTCTTGCCAGTAATCTCAGAAAGTAAACTTAAATTTTAGAGAGATTTGCTACATAGTAAAATAATTAGAGCTTTTATTTTTGGAAAGGTTTATAACTATGACTTTCAGGCAAATAAACCCCATAATTCAGGATCTGCGGAAATGAGAAAATGTAATTGGACCAAAAATATATATTTTGAGCACAAATGTCGGCTTCTGTAAAGTTTTTACATTTCTATGTGTTAGGTCTACTACCCAACATTTTTTCTGGACAAAAATAAGAACACAGGGAGACAGTTAAATATTTTACATCTAAAGTGCTCCTTTGAAATTGCATATTTATTACATTGAGGTGTGGTTTAAGTTACAAATCATTTGCATAGAAGGCAAACAGAAAATACAGCTGACAACACAGTCAGTCACAAGTATCTTCTTAAACAATGGTGTCGTCCTGCATTTCCAGTTCCCGAGATTCTCTGGCTCATCTCCCGACCCCCTGTGGTTCACAAACTTCAGTTCTCGTGTCCCTCTAGGTCATAAAACTTTGACCCTTAGTCTTTGATGTACTTTCCTCCTAGGAGTCAATTCTTATGTCCAGGCCATCTGCTCCCTAACTTGACATGCTTTCTGCTGCTAACATCACTTAAAAGCAGACATAATATCTTAGAGTCCTAAGTATTTATTTTTGTAATTAACATAAAAACATATCACTATGCCTACAGTAATTGGCTGAACTTCCTCTTGCTTGAATTACTGCATCAATGCACCGTGACATGGAGGAGATCAACCTGTGGCACTAAGTGTAATGGAAGCTCATTAACAATATGCTTTAATACAGAGTTCAGTGAACAACCAACTTCCTCAGCAGTGACCTTTTGTTGCTGACTCTCCTTGTGGCAAAATATCATAAATAAGATGTGGATTACATAAACCATGAACAATATGACTGAACAAATGCTTCAATAGGGTTAGCAACACATAACTATGAACTGATAAACATCAGCGACTGATTCCTGGACAAACAACATTGTCTGTTTGAGAAAGAAAGAAATGTCTTTCTCTGGCATTGTGCCAGCGGCGGACACACATGCGCCAACGGGGGGTGGTGATGGGGGAGACAGCGGGTGGGGGGGTAGAACCAGCGGTAGCACAAGAAATCGGTAGCACATGTGTGTACATGTGCTACCGATTTCTTTGCCATACAAAGAAACCTGGAATGGAGTAGTGGAACGGAGTGGCAATGTAATCACAATGCACTGTAAGCTATGTAATGTGTTTTGAGGCAGTTGACCAAAATCCCGGACGATTTTTAAATTCCCCCCGAACATTTTTTTAGGTCTGAAAAGTAGGACATGTCCAGGAAAAACAGGACGTCTGGTCACCCTAAAGAAGTGTTATGTTGATATGTAATTGTGGTGTTTATTGTTTTTAGGACTGCGAAGACCCAGACGTGTCTCACACCCCCATTGGGATCCTGACCATCATTCCTGAGGACAGGCAGGCCTCCACTGACTCACTGCACCTCCAGTCTTCAAGTACTGCCATCATTTTGGAAGGAAGTCTTGTCATGAATGATCTTGGGAATCTTCCACATGCCATGTGCTTGCTCTTTGGACTTATTTATACTCTGAATTTGGAGTACCCTCAACAACTGAAGTACACCTTTGACTTCATCCAAAGGGTGCTTCTCTCACTTGGACATAAATCCCTAAAACCAAAAATACAATCACTCCAAAATCTTCTGATGCAATGAGTGAATGTGATGTGACATTATGGATCAACATTGATACTTTTACCCTTATTGGAAAAGTGATTTTTATTTCTTGTTTGATTCTTTTTTTGTTGGAGAGAGCATCATTGCACTTGTAGACTACTAAATGGTTTTATGTTAATGAGGAGAAACATTACTTCACTTCACTACTTCATTATTTACTTTATCAATGTTATGATAAATGTTAGGCTCTAGTATTGAGAATTGAGTTTTTGTTTCACACCAGTCAACAAAGACATTTAAGCAGGGATTCTCAAAGTTTTAAAGACTGAGGGCCATTTGAAGGATTCAATATTAGATTGAAGGCTACCCTAGAAAAAAGTCGTGTCATTTTTCCCTAAAAAGTCTATGGAAAACTTTGTTTCCAGGTTAGTGTGTATGTAACCACACTTGAGAACCTTGTATTTAAGGTAAACTTGTTTAATTATTAAACATTTTTTTCCATTCAAACTGTTGTCTGTTGGCTCTTCGTTCCAATAACTTAACACTTTTGGTTCATCTTACTTGAACATATCAAGGCAATTGGTTTCCTGATATTTTGCAAGTAATGTGAACGCTTAAACGTGTAAGTATAACTTATTTTTATGAGTACTGCTTAATTGACATAACTCACAATTTGAAGTAGTCATAATTGACATTTTATAGTCAACTTTACTAATGATTTTGAGTTAACGGCACTCAGGTTTACTGCCTTTATCTGAGTGGTCTAAACATAGTTATTTTTAGCAATAACACCTTAAAATGAATTAGCTACTTTACTTGAAGATTTTGAGGCAATCGGTTTCCTAACTTTTTTTAAGTAAAGTGAACTTATTACATTTTACAGTGTGGGTGAGAATCTGATTTTACCTGAAAATATGACTGAATGTTTTAAACTGAACTTTAACTCAGAGCATGAAGGAATATTTACACTCTAAGATAGCAGATCTGATATCACTGGATCTATTTCCTTTCAGTTTTTTTATCAGAACTTTTCATCTGAGCCGTGAAATAAACTCTGATCTGAAGCTTCATGAGAAAATGTTTTAAATCGTCCGTCAGCATCTGAAACATCAAATCCTGGATATTAAGTTTTATTTTTAAGATGAACCCAAACCCAGGTAAACATGCAGGACAGCTGTCCACTGGGGACAGAAACTGGACACATCACTGCTGCTCATCCTGCTGCAGTCAGAAACTTAAACTTCCTCTGGTTGATTTAATCTTAAAATAAATAATTCCACTTTTTAGACAAAAAAAAAACTTTTACTAGTTTTACTGCACTGTAGTTTTTAATTTAGTAATATTATTATGAACTGTTGCTGCTTTTGAGTAAAACTTCTGGATACTCTAGCAAATAAAAACAACTTTAATGAATAAAGAAATAAAAAGCTATTTTAACTTAAATTATATAAAACACGTCCTTTTTAAACTAACTCGTCAACAGCCAATCAGAATGCATCGTGTAATAAACTTAACTTGCAATTCCAGATTTTTATCTTCTTGAAATAGCAGAGTAACAACTCAAGAGACAAAAATAAATTTTTTTATATGAAGTTTCAATTATCTATTTGCTTCCTAAAGGAAGTAAAAATCCTCAGCAGCCCAACCTCTCCCAGTGTGAGGCACGGTGGAGGAGGTGTGATGATGCATCAGATTAACAGAACTACTTCCTCAAAATGTTTCTGAGGATTTGTGTTGTGATTTCTTCTTTCTGTCTCTTTCTGACTCCTGCAGGAAAATCTCTGCCCACCTTGAATGAAACTCTGGACGTTTACGAGGCAGAGGAGCACTCGAACGCCACACTGACATGGATCCATCCGGACCCGAACGCCACGCCGTCTGACTGGTTCTACTTTGATCTGATGAGCATGAAGCTGCTAAGGAAGATTTATGTGTTCAACAGCAGAGTTCAGCCTGAGCCATACACAGATGATGAGTTCAAAGGTCGACTGCACTGTGACCCCCAGCTGGTCAGGAATGGACGGATCCGATGTCTCCTGACTGAAGTGAGGTTCAGCGACGCGGGTCGGTATCAGTGGTACGTCGTCACTGACGGAAGAAGAGACCTTAGAGACTGGGAGATGGTAGTCAGAGGTGAGCTTTTACTGATAAAACTGGTTTAATCTTTAATTTCTGGTCTGAAAAGTTGCGTTTTCATTACAAATGTTTCCAAAACTGACTTTGATATTTCACAAATGTAAAGAAAGATAAAATAAAAAACAAAATTTTGATGTTGCAGTGTTTCCATTAAATAAGAAATGCAATTAAAATCACAAGTGAATAAGTTTCTTCATGCGATAAGTCATTAAAAAACATGGATGAGTCAAATGTAAAGACTTATATTCAGATATATTAATAATCCAAACGTTTTTGCACAATTTTTAGGGTCAATGGAAATCCAGCTGTGGTCAAAAGATCAGCAGAGGAGAGAAAACTGAAAAAATAAAATTAGCTACACTGTAAAAAGTAATAAGTTCACTTTACTTAAAAAAAGTTAGGAAACCGATTGCCTCAAAATCTTCAAGTAAAGTAGCTAAAAATAACTATGTTTAGACCACTCAGATAAAGGCAGTAAACCTGAGTACCGTTAACTCAAAATCATTAATTGGGTTAACTGTAAAATATTAATTCAGACAACTCATGCAATGGCAGTAAACTTGAGTGCCGTTAACTCAAAATCATTAGTAAAGTTGACTATAAAATGTCAATTATGACTACTTCAAATTGTGAGTTATGTCAATTAAGCAGTACTCATAAAAATAAGTTATGCTTACACGTTTAAGAGTTCACATTACTTGCAAAATATCAGGAAACCGATTGCCTTGATATGTTCAAGTAAGATGAACCAAAAGTGTTAAGTTATTGGAACGAAGAGCCAACAGACAACAGTTTGAATGGAAAAAAAAAGTTTAATAATTAAACAAGTTTACCTTAAATACAAGGTTCTCAAGTGTGGTTAAATACACACTAACCTGGAATCAAAGTTTTCCATAGACTTTTTTAGGAAAAAAAATTACACGACTTTTTTTCTAGGGTAGCCTTCAAACCAATATTGAATCCTTCAAATGGCCCTCAGTCTTTAAAACTTTGAGAATCCCTGCTTAAATGTCTTTGTTGACTGGTGTGAAACAAAAACTCAATTCTCAATACTAGAGCCCAACATTTTTCATAACATTGATAAATAGTGAAGTAGTGAAGTGAAGTAATGTTTCTCCTCATTAACATAAAACCATTTAGTAGTCTGCAAGTGCAATGCTGCTCTCTCCAACAAAAAAAGAATCAAACAAGAAATAAAAATCACTTTTCCAATAAGGGTAAAAGTATCAATGTTGATCCATAATGTCACATCACATTCACTCATTGCATCAGAAGATTTTTGAGTGATTGTATTTTTGGTTTTAGGGATTTATGTCCAAGTGACAAAAGCACCCTTTGATGAAGTCAAAGGTGTATTTCAGTTGTTGAGGGTACTCCAAATTCAGAGAATAAATAAGTCCAAAGAGCAAGCACATGGCATGTGGAAGATTCCCAAGATCATTCATGACAAGACTTCCTTCCAAAATGATGGCAGTACTTGAAGACTGGAGGTGCAGTGAGTCAGTGGAGGCCAGCCTGTCCTCAGGAATGATGGTCAGGATCCCAATGGGGGTGTGAGAGACGTCTGGGTCTTCGCAGTCCTAACAACAATAAACACCACAATTACATATCAACATAACACTTCTTTAGGGTGACCAGACGTCCTCTTTTTCCCGGACATGTCCTACTTTTCAGACCTAAAAAAATGTCCGGGGGGAATTTAAAAATCGTCCGGGATTTTGGTCAACTGCCTCAAAACACATTACATAGCTTACAGTGCATTGTGATTACATTGCCACTCCGTTCCACTACTCCATTTCAGGTTTCTTTGTATGGCAAAGAAATCGGCAGCACATGTACACACATGTGCTACCGATTTCTTGTGCTACCGCAGGTTCTACCCCCCAACCCCCCGTTGGCGCATGTGTGTCCGCCGATTCTACCCCCCCGCCAACAAAAAAAGAAGTGTCCTCCTTTTCAGAAACCCAAATCTGGTGACCCTACACTTCTTCATCACGGCTGCTTCTCCTACAGTTTACAGCTGTCCCACCTATGGCAGTCTACTCATCATAAGCCTTCTATAACAGTACAGCGGCTTTTTTAACCCGCCAACATCTTTATCCTTATCCCTTTTCCTTTTTTTGTTTTGCGCCCCGGAGAGCTTTTTTGCTCTGGCGCTCCATCTTGTTGCCACTACATAAACATGATATTTTCGACTAACGTTAGTCCCAGGCATCGCTAAATCATTACACATAAAGTTAACCTCAAAACCTGGACTTACGGATGAATTATATGGCCGAGATAACGAATATAAGTTTGCTAAAAAACAGTGGGACTTACCGTGACCAAACGTAGCTGCAGCAACCGCCGTATTGTTGACAGTTTGGCGTTTCTTTCAAACACGTCGTCACTCGTCAGTGTCCAATGCGCATGTGCGTTCAACGAGAGCTGCCGAATGATGCCGAGTTTTTTGCTGGTTATGCAGATGCGTTTTGCTCACTCATAACTCCAAGTTCGGGTTACTTGCTGCTGATGAGTTTGATTACTTGCCTCAGTAGAAAGTTGTCTTTGCTAAGTTTAAGTTAGTATAGTCAACAGAGTAAGCTGGAATGAGTTCAGGTCACTTTTCTTTTTGAGTACACTTTACTTTTACATTTTACAGTGTACAAATGTGCACAAAACTTTGATATTCTAAAAAACACAATTTTGTTGTTGTGGTGTTTCCATTAAACAAGAAACGTAATTAAAAATGGCGTATGCTGGTTCAGGATTCAGATTGAGCTCATTCATCTCCAGGTTTAAACTTCCTAGTAAGACAATTCACCTCACAATTAGAATCATTCCCAATATTTTTATTTTTTTTTATGAGTCTTCTGTTGGAGGAGACCTTATGACCTCATGACCTTATGACCTCCCCAAACATTGTACCGTCTTCAGTCCATTTGGACTTGAAGCTCAGGCAGCTGTGTGTTTTCTGGTTTCCAGAAACTGAGAAATTAGTTCTGGAGAATGAACAGAACTTGTTCTGGAGATGTTTTGGTTCATTACTTGCACTTCTGCTAACAGGAGGACTGCTATCAGTGGAATCATGGGTGGGAAATGTTAAACTGAGAAAACAGTTTCTACCTCATAGAAGTAGCGCATGAACATGGCCGACCGTAGTTCTTCCTTTAACTAAAAGGTTGGTGCGACGATTTCCGGTCATGACACAGGGGATGGTGTCCTTGAGCCAGACGCCGAATCCCTGAACTAGCTACCTCGATGGCTCAGCTGTAGACTGGAGGATTATTTTAGCCAAAAATAAGCTTGTTTACAAAACTGCAATGCACTGAATGGGGTCGGTTGTTGCTGATGTTTAACTATGAGGTGATTAGTCTGATTTTGAGAGACGTCACTCAACAAAGTGTCAATAAGCAACAAACTGAATCCTTGAATGAGCTACCTCCATGGAGGAAAAGAAATTAACCAGTTTCCATGACTGTGAAGCAGGAAACATGGCGGAACATGTACGGCTCATCCTTCAGTTCAGTGGTTTGAGGCAGAGCCGCTGAACGATTCAAAGTCTCTTTGGCCGGAGACAGAAAACTAGATCACGTCTGATAGGCTTTAAGCTGTTAGAATGATCGTAGAGGAGAAGTGCATTGTGGGAAATGGTGTTTTGTAGAAGAAAACTCAAAATGCCAGGAATGCAAAGATGCATTAAGTGCTGATCATTTGAGTAAAGAAGACTGCTGCCCCCTGGTGGTCAGAAACTGGAAAATGAACATAACTGGAAACACACAGCTGTAAATAAGATATTTTGTTATTTCAGCATCAGTTTGAAGAACTGACCTGCAGATGTTATAGTTTCTTTGCATGTTATTATCTGTCGTATTGAGACAATAATTATAGATGATGCTGTTTCAAGTCACTGAAACGACGACTCAGCTGCCATGATGTTCAGTTTCAGCTCAAAGCAGCAGAACAGATAAAAATGCTGAATTAACTTGAGATGATGAATGTTTCTAAATCATCTTTAAATCTTTAAACTGATTTTCAACATGATGACGACCTGCTGGCTTGATACACAACTGGCTTCATAAAAATGTCAAATTATCATTTCTGGCTGATAAAACATAAAAAAAAATATTTGTTAGGATCAAATTTTGACCTGAATGGTTTCATTATTCTGTATAATCTGTGTTAGTGGTTCAATCCAACGACTTTAATTCTCCAGATTCTCTCATTAAACTTTATTGACCACTGATGTGAGAGACAGTCTGAGCATCAAACCAGCAGCTTTGCTCTCATGTTGAATGAAACATTTTTTCTTTCTGTAAATTACTCTCATGTTCCAGTTCATTTACTAGAAGAAAACTTTCAGGATAAAACAAAGGACGTGTCTAAACTCATCATTATATTCATATTTTTCCAAACACACAAACCACATCTGATCTATATGACAAATTGAAAGAAACATTCCCAAATTGAAAAGATTTCTGTAACTTTAATGTCTGTAAATCAATAAACTGATTCAAACATCTGTCTGTGTGAACTTGTGGAGTTTTAAAGATAAAGTTCTACATAAATCTCAGAAGAAAATATTTTAGTTTCTGATATCAGTTTTACAAAAAGGTTAGAAGATTAAGAAGTAAATTTTTACTTAGATATTTGCTCAGATTTTTTTTGTTTATTAGAAATTTATAGAAAAAGAAATAAATTAATTTCAACAGTTTAATTCTTGAAACAGGTGGTGATGTCATGATATGGGCTGATGATAATCAAGGCTGACTTGTAAAGATTCACACTTAATTTCTTTTATATTGAAAATAAATTAATAATTTGAACATGTTTATTAACAGAAACTTTACAAAGCAGCAGCATTTCCCAGTAAAATCATTGATTAACTGATCGATCTCCAGATATTAAAATGATCATTTCTGCTGGTTTTGGAGCTGCAGCTCCTCTTCATCATTTTCTATAAATAATTTGATTTAATGGCTATTTGATGTGAACTAAAGTAATGTGGGTTTACTTTTCGTTTTTGTTGCAATATGATGAACAGGTCAATAAAACAAACTGACTCATTGTAATTAAGACTAATATTGATGATGGCAGAAATCACTGTAGTGTTGATTCAGATATTGAGAAAATTCAGATGACAGAACAAAAGCAGGCAGAGTCCAAAAGTAAAGTTTCTCTACAATCCAGTGAGAAAGCTCAAAAGGTTTGGAGCATTTATTTTTCTGCAGAAGAAATTAAGACATTAATCCAGCTCTGTCCACCTTTCTCCCTGCGTTCAGAACCAGCTGCACCTGGACGGGTCAGAACCAGAACATCTCTATGCTGCTGGTTGATGAACAGAAGGAAGAAAATCAGATAAAACCTGAAACACTGAACTTAAAAAATAAATAACAATCTTAGCTTAAATTATGTTTATTAAGGCTCATTTATGTCGAGTTTCAGTTTTAAAATCTTTCAGCTGCTGAAAATAATCGACCAAATAAATGAGTTTGTTGTGTTGATGCTACAAATCTACATTCCTCTCATTCTGATCAAAGTGTTTCTAACGATGAAGCGACTGAACTCTCTCTTGTCTTTTTATAATTACTAAAATAAACATCTACTGGTAGAAAACATTTCACTAAAAAATAAGAAAGAAGAAACATCAGAGGTGTTGCTATAAGTCCCAGAGTGATGATGATGAAGATGATCCTTCCTAGTTCTTCTGGTTCTGGAGTCCAAGTTGGTCTCTCAGTTTGGATCTGATCAGCAGCTGCTGGGAGAGAAATCAGAAATATTTATTAATATTTGATGAAAACTGAGATCCAGGAGGATTCATGTAGAAGATGAAGATGTTGGTTCATCAATACAGGAATCAGAATTTATTAAAGTTTGTAAAAATGTTTTTTTTACATTCTGATGATTTCTTCTCACCAGTAACGTTGAGTCGACAGACTGCAGAGTTGGATCCATCTTCAGTTTTCACATCACACAGATACAGACCAGAGTCTTCAGTCCTCAGTCTGGACACATGGAGTCTGATTCGTCCTTCTCTGAGGACGTCTTTGTCACTCTGGACTCGTCCTGAAAACTGTTCATCCTGAGATTCTGGAAGCTCAAATCCATTATGGACCTGATAGAGAACTAGTTCTTTATGAGGAGCCAACAAGCTGCAGTAGATGAACAGTTCCCTGTAGGATCCCTGAGTCTTGGTGGTGAAGGTCCACTCCAGAGTGGACCTTCACCACACCTCTGCCTGATAGCTGCTCTGTGATCCACATGTGATCCACATGTGATCCACATGGGATTTTCATGGGATTTACATATATATATTATATCAGAGCTGTTGCTATAAGTCCCAGACTTATAGCAACATAATATATAATAAATATTATATATATTATATATATGTATAATATATATATGTATGTAAATCCCATGAAAATCCCATGGGATTTTCATGGGATTTTTTGGTAAGGATCAGCTGCTTCCTGAAGCTTCAGAGTTAAACAACTGAATTAAAGTTAATCATCAGCCGATTCACTAAAGAGTTCTGGATCCATGTTTGATGTTTGATCAGTAAAACTATGATTGCTGCTGTTACAGTCAGTCCCAGTGAAACATAAAGACCGACCCGTCCTCGACTGTCTGACGCTGAATCTTCTTTATGAGGATGGGAAATTCCAGAAGAAGCTGCAAAAAAACCAGAAGATAAAAACTGAATTTGTGCCTCATGAGAGACGTCTGGTCAGAGAAACTGGTGTTTCCTTTATATTGACTTTGGCTTTGAGTTTTAGAGAAACCAACAGAAAAAATGACATGAAAACACAATAAACATAAAAAACATGTTAATAGAAATTAAAAGAGGAAAATATTTTTGAGCTAAACGACACAAGAGCAACAAATTCTTAGCTGATTAACAGAAAAACCTAAAAGTTTTTTTGAAACTCAAACTCACCAGAGACTTTGAGTCGACATCTTCCAGAGTTGAATCCATAATCTGTCATCACGTCACACAGATACAGACCAGAGTCTTCAGTCCTCAGTCTGGACACATGGAGTCTGATTCGTCCTTCTCTGAGGACGTCTTTGTCACTCTGGACTCGTCCTGAAAACTGTTCATCCTGAGATTCTGGAATCTCAACTCCTTCATGGACCTGATAGAGAACAAAGACTCCATGATCAGTGTTCGCTTCACAGTAGATGAACAGATTCTTCCAGGATCCCTGAGTCTTGGTGGTGAAGGTCCACTCCAGAGTGATGCTGTGGTTCTCCTCTGCCTGATAGCTGCTCTGTGTCACATTCACTACAAATGTTGCTGCTGAGGAGACAGAGAGGGAAAGAGAGGAGCAGACACACTGAGAACTGGAACATGGGAGTCTTTCAGCTCCATCTAGAGAGCTTTCTGTCACAAAGACAAGATGGAGACTGACCACAGAGACATGAGCTGAGGATGAGGAGCAGCAGGATGCTGGAGATCATCTTCATCCTGAGAGAGGAAGAGGAGGAGAGGCAGCAGAACATCAATACAAGGAACAACTGGACTCACAGCAGTGAATTATGGATTTCCTTCTTGCAATCTAAAATAATCCCACATGTTAAATCAAATAAACTCTCACTGAGTTTCACATGAGAATAAATAATCTGCATCAAACTGTTCTGGTAACTCGTCTGTTTAATCTCTAATTTACTGAATTAGTTCAGTCAGGATATCAGCTGTTTGTCACCAACATTTCCTGCTGATGAGAAAAAGAAAAACAAAGTGAAGCAGAGAAATGTCTCCACCTGCTGGAGAACTAGAAGAACTACAGCTCCTCCCCAGTATTTACATTTAACCTGCATTTCTGACAATTTATGATTGACAAGCATCTTAAATTCATAATTCAAACTTTACTGAGATAAAGTATTGATCATATTTGTGTGAACTCTTAGTGTTTATACTTTTAAAAGCTAAAGGAGACAGAAAATCAGCTGATTTACCTTTAAGATGTGACTGAAATTTGAATCCTGTGGAGGAAAAAAAGGTTTAAGGTTTTTATTCTGACAGAATGACACGACTTTCACATTAAACGGTTGATGGATTAAGATTATTTTTTTCTAACACAACAGTAGAATAATCATCTGGATTAAGAAAGAAAATGTATTTAATCTGCATAAAGAACAAACACCAAGTTTGACTTTAGTTTAATTTAGAAAGAAAAGTTGTTTAGATCTTTAGTTTTCAACAACCAGACATAGATTTGTTTTTCTGAAACTTTCTTTAAACAAAAGAACCTCAAACAGATTTAAAACACACATTTGATCAAATAAAACAAATTTATTTGATCTGTTGAAATTTTAAATATAAACTTCTTCATAATTCAGAGATCTCTGGATTAAATCAATGAAATTAGACTAAATATAAATATATTTTTTATTTATTGGTCCAGCACTTGAACATTTTACAATTCAATAATGAAACAGGAATGAAAATAATTTGCTGTAGATTAAAATCATTTTGATTCCACTGATTTATTGACCTGATCTCAGATACATTAACATTTATTACTTATGTTATTGTCTTAGTTAACAGGCAAATTTACAAAAATATCAATATAACTATTGACTGAACTGAAGTCTAAACAACCAAACTAATATAAACTTACTTTTCTGGTTGGATTGTTTTCACTGTTTCTCAGAGTTTGTAGAGCCGTTTTCATGTTGTGTGATTCATGTTGTCATGAGAAGGAATGAATACGAGGAACATGACAGAAAACCCAACCGATTTCAGAACAGTTTCACTTCCTGATGTTGTTTCTCATTTTCATGGATAAAAACATGAAACATGTTCTGCTCTGCGGTTTTAATGCACTCCCCTCACCATGACCTTGTTCCTGTTTCTTATAACTTCACTGTTAGCCTTTGCTGTATTTTCTACAGCTAAATACCGCAAAATGCCCAGTAAAACTAACATAAAACATCTTTACAATTAGTTACTGTAATTTGCATTGCATTATGGGTAAAGGACATAGTATTACAGTAACTTACTGTATGTTTTGAAGTTGCAGTAATTTACTGTTTACACATTGCAGTAGTGGTACTGTATTTATAATATCTTGCACTGTTAGCCTTTACTGTATTTTTTACAGCTAAATACCGCAAAATGCCCAGTAAACTAACATAAAACATATTTACAATTAGTTACTGTAATTTGCATTGCATTATGGGTATAGTACATAGCATTACAGTAACTTACTGTATGTTTTGAAGTTGTAATTTACTGTTTACACATTACAGTAGTGGTACTGTACTAATAATGTCTTTGCGCTGGCCATGTAAGAATTCTATTTGATTTCCAACGGTCATCATAGATGTTTCATCGTGGTTCCCTGTTTCTGTATTTTTACTCCTTTAGTGGTTAACATATTTTAAGGCAGAAAGAGAGCATGTACTTTTGTTTTTTTCACATCCTAGCTAACATTATGCAGTTTATCTGGCTACGTCATCAAGGGTGGCTTCGCTTCCAACGTTTTTCTGATGACGTTTGTTTTAAACTCCGAAGCTTTTTCCGTCCAAGTGCAAGTGCAGCTCTGTCGCTGTGGGCTCACACTGCTTCAGCTCTTCGCAAGACAGGTAAAAAAAAAACACTTAGAAAACTGTTTGAAGCCAATGTATATTTTAGATGGAGCTAACGTAATTTATAGCATCATGCTATAATGCTATCACTTAGCATGAGGTGAAAGATAGAAAAATATGATGGTGTTATTTTTTGAGCTGGTTCGGAATTAACGTTAGCTAAGGTGCTAATTTTACCGAAGGTTTTAGCTTGGCTTTTGCCGCTAAATCTTCCTCGAGCGACTAGCTTTGGGTTGAGATAAGCTCAGTGCTGAGTGTCTGTTAGCATTGTTGTTACATCCTTTGTCGAACAATACAACGTTAACTGATAATTGATCCCCCCGCCCCCTTTTTTTAAAAAATACATCTAATAACTGTTCATTTGTTTAAACCATGACCTTGCAAATGTTAAGAGTGCAGATTAGCTAGGTCAACAAGGATGAATTCTAACGTTGTTCTTTTTTTCTTTTGTCAGATGACTTTTTAACTCCCAAGCTTTTTCCCTCCAAGTGGCTGTGCAGTTTTGTCCTGCTGAGTGCTAACATAGCTTCAACTCTTGAAAAGACAAGACAACAGGTAAAAAGACAGCTCTTCAAACATATTTGAAGCCACAAAATAATCTGGAAATTTAGAGGAGCAGCTAACCTAATCTATAACTTTGAGCTTGCTACAGCTAGTTAGCCTGCTAAAGTATCATTACATCTCCAACATAGTGTATAAGAGTCTGTAAATGAGGACAAAGGTGGAAAACATTCAAGTGGTTTCTGTTATTTTTGAGTTGGTTCAGCCACAGTGGCAGGTGGACAAAAAGTTAATTTCCAAGCCTGGTTCCATATAAGGACTGTTCACCTGTTTAAACCATGCTCTTGCAAATTTAAAGTTAAGTCAGTACTAACAGGTGCAACTATGTACAGGTGTAAATTCTGCAGCATTTGTACTTCAGAATTTAGAGAATTTTGTACTCATGTGAAGAAACATCAACACACAGCTAATTATCGGTTTCGTTGTGGAATAGAGCAATGTCCTACTTCCGTCAGAGAAAAAGAAAACATTTCAAAGAAAAAGAGGACTCAATCTTCATCTTGGTTGATGTAATTTTATATCGACTCTTAACTTAAAACACACATCTTAAATCAGAATTGTTCAATTAATTTGTTAAAGGGATCAATTCACCCAAATTACAAACATTTTGTTAACCCATATTGTACTTAGCCATTCAGATACTGTATTTGTGGAATGTAATGCTTTAAAAAATCCGTTTAGCCTCACAAACTGTCATTCACATCCGCTGTTTCTGAGTGGTAGCAGGATGTAGGGGTAAAGTCTAGTCTAGTCTCCGGGGTGAGGTTCTCAAAAAGCTGTTGTAATCTGGGTGAACTGGCCCTTTAAATATAAATTACTACCAGTAATTCATATTTAAGAGTTTTCCTTTTATGTTTCAAAGGTATCTTCCACCAAGATGTCTGTTGAGATGGAAATGACCGTACCTACTACACCAAGGGTAATCATGCTTGGTAAGAGGAATATTTTCTATCACTATAATTTTTTGTAGCAATGTATGTAATAGTTATGGTAGTCTGTACTTTTACTCACTAGCATTAGCCTGACAAGGGTTTGTCTATTTTAGGAAATAGCTTGATGTCTGCAACCCGGTGGATGGTCAGTATGGAGGAGAAGGTATTTTTCAAACCTGAGCAACTACATGACTTTGCCAGCGTCCTTGCTGTCTTTTTTAGGTCATATTATGACTTCAATCTGGAGTATCAGGAGTCAGCATCCACCTGCTGGAGATGATACAACGGTAAGTACTCTACACCAAACCATTTATGAATTAAATTTAATGACAGTTTGACTGATGACGAAGAACCATAGCTGATTGCTGTATTGTATGTCTTCATTTTAAAAAATACAATTAATATATTTTATTTCTGTTAAAAGATTTTTTGTGAGGATCAATCCAGATGTTGGTACCAAATGCACAGCCAAAGTCAGTACAAGCCGCAAGACGGGAAGTCAAGAGGAAAGTAGTCAGTGTCAACTCCCGGATCACCACCTTCCTCAAATGACTCGCTGAATTTGAATGGAGGACTTCCAGCTAGGTAAGCATTTTACCAAATGTTTATCATTTTATTGTCTTTTCCTCCTATCTTGCATGTTCTGACTTTACTTTAGGCTTTTTAATATGATTTTAATGATTATTTATAAATGGCATGTGATTCCTACACAATAGCCCTTTAGAGTAACCTGCATCTTTTCTGTGTCCGTGGTAAAAAGTGGATGTCGCTGCATCTCTTACTAAATCACAGAAATGTATAAGTGTGTAGTTGTTTAAGTGAGGTGTTTTTTTATACTATGCAGTTTTCAGTTTATTAGGCACACCTTTGCAGTAATCCGTCAGCACCAACAAAATGACTAAAAAGATTGTTATGACATGTTGTATTTCATCGTCTCCTTGGGGACATTTGCAGGGTCTCAATACAGTACGCAATCGTTTGAATTAGTGAAGACTGACTGACTGCTTTTGCCATAAACAATCCAAAAACCTGAAGTGAAGCCAGTCCTGCTCATTCTTTATGCAGCTTCTATTATCACTTCAGTGTAATTGATTTTTTTTTAAAAGAAATTATCAACTTAATGCTGCTTTATGCCAATGATTTTATGCATTTGGACATTGTCACTTCAGCTTAATTTGTCAGCCTTCCTGTCGATTTGAAAATGTAGATAACTTCCTGACCATCTCATGACCTCCCACATCGTCTGTCTTATTCTTTACAGTTCAGCTTCCACAAGATGGATCCCACTGATTTTGTTTGACAAATGGAATAAAAGTTCTTCTGATGTAGGAAATGCATCTGATATAACAATATTTATTGATATGAATGTCTACCATATAGTACATTATCACACTTGCACTGTTACTGTGATGTATTGTGTAACAGAGCACATTTAAGCTTCTGTTAACTGCTTTCTGACAATGCAGCCTCTGCTGGTTTTTTAAATGAAGTATATTCTATATATTTTTTAAAAGTCAGTCTTTAATAGTTTATGGCTGGTACTTGATGCACACATGTTCATGTTGCTACATACATGTGCCATAAAAATATTGACATGACCTGTAGTGTGTTCTATGGTTTTGTTGTTTTATAGCACATTATATTGTATTGTGACATTGTTCTTTATGACATTGCGAATATATAAAGGGATTTTATTTCAACAAATCTGCTGAAAATAAATACCTGTTTTTATTCACAGTACTTGGACTAAAATTTCTTTTGTGAAACTTTTCGGTTTATGGTAAAATATTCTTGTATTAAAAAATGTAAACTTTAATTTACAGTAAAACTGACATTATGTTGTGAAACAAGTTTACAGTAGACCAGCTTTACTATAAAATACATTTACAGTTTTATGCTATAAACTACATTTACAGTAAAGCAGTTATAACTGCAAAGCACACTCACAGTAAAAATTAACTGTGAAATATCATGACAGTAAAGGTACTGTAGAATGGTAATTACAGTAACTTACAGGCAACACTGTTGCCAGTAAGTTGCCAGTAAGTTACTGTAGAATGTCAATTACAGTAACTTACTGGCAACAGTGTTGCCAGTAAGTCGCCAGTAAGTTACTGTAGAATGGTGATTACAGTACCTTACTGGCAACACTGTTGCCAGTAAGGTACTGTAGAATGGTAATTACAGTACCTTGCTGGCAACTTACTGGCAACACTGTTGCCAGTAAGTTACTGTAAAATTACAATAAAAAGTCTAACAGTGTAGATCAGCTGCTATAAACTAGATGTTTGCTCTAGTTGTTGTTTTATTTAACAGTTTTCTTCCTCTAACAGAGATCAGTTGATCTGTTGATTCTCAGAGAAATTAAAGTTTTTCTGATTCATTGAACTGAATCAGTTCATTCAGATCCTCCATGTTTCATGTTTGGTGACCAAAAAATATTTATTTCATCTGTTTGTAACAGAAAAATACAGTTTTCTCTCATTTCTCCAATTAAAATAAATAATTCACTTTTATGTTGATTAACATAAAAAGTAGATTGTTCACACAGTTAGTGGATCTATAGATCTATATGTATTATCAGTGACAACCAGAGTTAAATAATCCATATATGTGATGAATTTCTCTCTCTGACATTATAACCAGTTAATACTTTGGTATTTCTATTTTATGCTGAAAGTAAAAAAATAAATAAGAAACAATTTTATCTAACTTTTGATTTTATATTAAAGGCTTGTGAATCTTCAACCAATAGAGGAAACATTTATCATGAGTTTTGGGAGATGAAACATTTCATCTGATGTTTTCACCACAGGGTGGTTTTTTATCCAGTGTCAAAATGTGAGTAAACAAAGTTTAGGGAACATAAAGAGCTGACTCAGCTCAGCTTGACCTGACTACTAATAATCAAATGGGAAGTGTAAATGTGTCTGTTCATCACTTCTCTTTTCCAATCACAGCAGCCCAAGATCAGTTCAGATATTTCACTAAATTTCCCAGCATGCCTCTGGTTCATTTTCTACAATTTAACAATAAAAAACTGAGATCTGGAGAGTTTCTCTGAATAAATTCAGTGCAGAGCTCAGAAAATACATTCAGTTGATATAAAATCATAAAATAATCATCATCTTCACATCATTTATTATAAACAGTCTGAATTCACAACAACATCAAGGCTTTTATTTAGATCCTAAAACTCAGAACCTGTAGTTCTGTCTGCAGTATTTCTAGGATGAAAACTGTCCAGATCCTTTCAGGAAGTGAAACATTTATTTTCTTCACATTCAGGACGTCCCAGTTTCAGACAGAGAGACTGAACTGGTGGAACTGGGAGGATTTATTTAAACTGAAATGAACCAACAGAGTTTAAATGTTAAAATGAATCCATCCAGATTCTGGGACAAAGTCTGTCAGAGACTCTGAGGTCCAGATGTTCTGGAAATGTTACTGAAACTCTTTTCCTGTCAAACGGACTCTGGTTCTGAATGTGGTTCTGGTAGAGATCAGAGTCTCTGGATCGTCAGGAGGAAGCAGAACAGAACCTGATTCTATCAGACTGTTGGACTTTAGATGACAGGAGAACAGATCCGTCCGTCTGTCTGTTCATGGTCTGTTTCTGTCGTTTCCTCCTTCAGTCTCTCCTCTGTCAGGATCTCAGTTTGGTTTCATGTTGTTGTTGATCTGCTGTCACTAAAACCAGCTGGTTTAAATACAGTGATGGCATAGCTACTTTGAAAAAGTAACTTTAATCGGACTACTGATTACTCCTTGAAAAAGTAACTTAGTTAGATTACTGACTACTTGATTTGGAAAGTAACTAAGTTACACTAAAAGTAACTTTTTAGTTACTTTCAGCAGCTGCAACAACGCTCAGCCTCCTGTGAAAATCACATTGAGCTTTGCCAATACTTAATTGTAAGCTATTTTATAATGGTAACATCAACAATGTGTCTCCACTGATAAGGTTGAACTGAAGAGGAGATTGTACAAAAAAAAAAAAAACCTGAGTAATTTGTGTGGTCCACTATTGTCTGGAAAACTCTAAGAAGGATTTTAAAGCTCCCCCCCCATCCCCAGCCTCCAGATTCTGCGTTACGGCCCTGCGTTTGGTGTCACAGCGCACAGAGCTCCTCCTGCAGCTCCACAGCTCAGATGGCTGCACAGATTGGTGACACTTATCCTAATATTAATAATTAGAATAGCGTTAAATTGCCATTATAATCATTGCCAACTACGGACACGTTCATTCGTGGCTGTTTTCACGTTTATTGCGCTGTTCATATTGGTCTCGATGTTTGCAGTTTTCTGGAGCGCAGCATGGCTTCGACATCATTCAGAGGTAATACATTAACTTGACATTAACAAAGACACAGCGGGACGGATCATCTGAGAAATGATGAACAGGGAGAGACTGAGTAAAACTACCTTAATGACGAACAAATTCTGGGATTTATTATGAGTCTCTGCATATTTCCAAGCCCAAATGAGAAACTTCACGTTCAAAAACGAGCCCAAAAAGGAGCAACCAGCAACTCGTAAAATTTTCAAGCGACTTTAAAAAAATGAAGCCCAAAGCCGTTTATAATAATCGGACTTGGTGACAGAAACTCAAAATAGTTCCAGTTTTTCCTCCAACAAAATGCGCATCTCCCTCCATTGTTTACATTTCTGTAAACAGGGACGTCGGTCACTCGACAAGACGAGTAGAGGAAATACGATTAAATACAAAAGAAGATAGTAACGCACAGTGATTTCGATAAGTAACTGTAGTCTGACTACTCGATTTGAAATAGCAACGCGTTATATTACTCGTTACTGAAAAAAGTGGTCCGACGTCAGTAACGCGTTACAAATTAACACGTTACTGACGTCACTGTTTAAATATCACAGGATTCAAACTTCACATCACAACTAAGCAGAAAAAGTTTTCATTTCTTTGAAGGTTTTGGATGATAATATTCATCCAAACACCAACTGGGACCTGATGGGACTTGTTATCTTTTAATAATCAACAGGCAATAATAATAATAATATAATAATCAGGTTTCGCCTGATTGGAGGAAATCAGGCAAAATTCCAGTTTCTGAGTTTTAGGATTCTAAATGTTTTGTAGAGACAAAGAGAAGAGAACAACTCAGGAAAAGATCCTTGATGATGTTGTGAGTTCAGACTGTTAAGGAGGAAGAAGTTTCAATCCAGACCTTCTGATTCTCTCAACTTGACCAGAAAGAAACTTCTGGACCAACAGCAGCAGCAGCTGCCAGTGATTTCTATTGTACAAACACATCCGGGTTTCTGTACTACTGAACTATTTAAATAGAATAAACCATATATACTCCTTCTATATTGCTATTATCACCTGAGGAGGTGAAATTACTACCACAACCCAGAACAAGCAGGAAACTCCATAAAGTTTCTAAATTCACAAATGAAATAAACAAACATCCATCTGAGATCTGATGCAGGAGAAACAAAACTTACTGATCTTAGTTAACCTGTGCATCGCTTTTAAATTGTTTTGTATTTGTTTTAATCTTGTGCATATGTATTAACTAGTTTTACTTCTGCCCAGATCCCTCTTGAAAATCAGATCTAGATCTCAGCGGGGTTTACCTGGATAAATAAAAAAATATATTAAATATACTGTTGACCAAACAACCAGCACTCACACTGAAGTGTCATCATGTCAGAGCAGGAAGAGGAACGTAAAGGAGCCTCCTTTTATCCTCACAGCGCCCCCTGCTGGCTGGTAATTGAAGCACATCTCAAGCATTGAGCTTCTTACCGCTACACATGAAAATAAAATTATTTCTCTGTTGGAGAATCTGAAGTTCAGTTTTTATTCTGAAGGAAGACCTCTGAACTATTAGCTTAAAGAGACTAATTTAAGCTCTGGATTAGTTTAAATCTTAAATAAACTACTCAAGTTTAATTAACTAAAACCAGGAGTTTTTAGTTTTTATACTTTTAGATCAACATTATTACATTATTTTTCTTCCTTTGGTTTGTTGTTTTGTTTTATTTCCTTCTAATTCATGTAAAGCATTTTGAATTGCCTTGTTGTTGAAAATGTGCTAAATAAGTAAAATTACATTACATTATAGGCAGCATCATAAAAAATGTTGCAGATAAAATAAAATAAAAAAAACATCTTTATCATCATGTGATGAAAAACTGTTTAATTAGTTTAAACTAGAATAATAAGAGAACTCAGTCTTTATCAGATTTTCTACTTTTGATACATTTTATTTTTAGATAAAATACAATTAATACGTTTTTCAGTTTTCAGCAGAACAATAACTCAGACAGTTTCTTATTTTCTTGTACTAAATTAATCTTCTTTAAATCACATTAGTTATAAAAGTTTAGCTTCTGTTCATCACAATATTTAATTTATCCCAAAAGATAAATTCAGTTCAGCAGTTCACAGCAACACAGTCACACATATTACATGAAATAAAACAACAACCATTCACTGATTCACAAAAATACATTTGATCAAAATATGAAATTATGAGACACTTTGAGTTGAAATGTTAAGTTGAAAGAAAAAGCTTTTAACCCATTGAATATTTAACAACTTTGTAATAAAATGGCAACATTTATATTTATAATGTTTCAATAAAGAAACGACAAACTAACACTGACAGTAAAGATTTATGTTAAAGAAAATCATAAAAACATTTATGTCACAATGTTGTGTATTAATTTCAAAAATAAATTTAATGTATAAAAATCATCACTTTAAAATTAATCCTTTGATTTCACCTAAAAATAGTGAAAATTTATTTTTATAAAATACATTACATCATCAAAATCTTTAGATGTTTTGTTTCACAACAGATTCATAAAAGTATTTATTAAATATATTGGTGAAAATAAGACATTTAATATCTGCATAATTCAATAATAAAACAGTATTTAAAAAAACATGAATGTAAACGTAACAAATTCATCACTTTGGTCAATGAACCAATATCTGATCAATAATTAATCAATACTTCTGACTGACTCCAGAAACCTTTAGAAATTATTTAAAATTTCTAAAACAATAACAATAAATGACTCAATTTCATCATGAGAATCTAACATGTTAATTAGAATAGATGGAAACAAATCTGATGTTTCTGTGGTGGAAAAATTAGATTTAAACAAAATTATAGCAATAAAACATGTTGTTTTTTTTCATCTACACTTGATTCAAAATGATTATTTCTTTTCATTCTAAACCAAATAATTGATATTGTTATTATTTTTATTAGAACCATTAGAGCTGCTGTCAGTCCCACAGTGATGATAAAGATGATCCATCCTAGTTCTTCTGGTTCTGGAGTCAAAGTTGGTCTCTCAGTTTGGATCTGATCAGCAGCTGCAGGGAGAGAAATCAGAAATATTTATTAATAATTGATGAAAACTGAGATCCAGGAGGATTCATGTAGAAGATGAAGATATTGGTTCATCAATACAGGAATCAGAATTTATCAAAGTTTGTAAAAATGTTTGTTTACATACTGATGATTTCCTCTCACCAGTAACGTTGAGTCGACATCTTCCAGAGTTGAATCCATCTTCAGTTTTCACGTCACACAGATACAGACCAGAGTCTTCAGTCCTCAGTCTGGACACATGGAGTCTGATTCGTCCTTCTCTGAGGACGTCTTTGTCACTCTGGACTCGTCCTGAAAACTGTTCATCCTGAGATTCTGGAATCTCAACACCTTCATGGACCTGATAGAGAACCAATCCTCTTGGGGGAGCTAGAAATTCACAGAGGATAAACATGGAGGACAGAGAGGAGTCGGGTCTGTTGGTGAAGGTCCACTCCAGAGTGATGCTGTGGTTCTCCTCTGCCTGATAGCTGCTCTGTGTCACATTCACTACAAATGTTGCTGCTGAGGAGACAGAGAGGGAAAGAGAGGAGCAGACACACTGAGAACTGGAACATGGGAGTCTTTCAGCTCCATCTAGAGAGCTTTCTGTCACAAAGACAAGATGGAGACTGACCACAGAGACATGAGCTGAGGATGAGGAGCAGCAGGATGCTGGAGATCATCTTCATCCTGAGAGAGGAAGAGGAGGAGAGGCAGCAGAACATCAATACAAGGAACAACTGGACTCCTGCTACAGAATTAACTTTATTTAGAAACAGATCAATACTGCCACCTTGTGGTGATAAAACTATACAGCCGTCAGACAACAGAACGTTTTTATTCTCTGTTCCTTCTGAAACTTTTATTATGAAATATTTTATTAAGATCCGTTAGATAAATAAAATATTTAGATAAAATTATCTGAGCCTTCTTGTAATTTTGATGATTATTATTTACAGACAATTAGAAAACTGTATAAGACCAATAAAAACATAAATATCCTAAACAGAGATATCAGGTTTCTGAAAAAACTTTTAATTTCTATCCAGTCTGTTTCTCTTTGGACTTTAATCAACTTGGTTTCTGGTTCTTTTCATTCTTCCTCCAAACTCTGGAACCTTCATTTCTGAATAAAAGACAAACTTTACTTTCATCTGAAAACAGGACTTTGACCCACTGAGCAACGGTCCAGTTGAAATTGAAATACAGAAGCTTTTTCTTGTTGTTCTAAAATTGCGGATCTTGAAGTTTGAGTGACCCCTTTAATGAAAAATAAAAAGAGGAATACATTGCTACTATAAACTCAGAAGCTTTTTGATTAACTTCACATATTTACTACAATTGAAATAAAAACATTTTCGGACATAAATTGGTTGCTTTTGTTCCTTTACCTGCAATGAGTTTAATATTCTGTCATATTACAGAGGATTAAAGTTAAAAAATTTAAACTAGAAACAAATATGATAAACTTACTCATGAGATCCATCACAATATTAAAATCCAACCGTGTTCCTGATCCAGATCTGCAGTTACAAGAGTTCACACTGATCATGTCTCTGCTGTTTGTCTTTACTTATCGTTGAAAATGGTAATGCTTTGGTTCTGTTATGCTTATTTTCCTTTGAATCTAGAATGCCTTTTTTCCAGGCTCAAGAATTGAGAAGGCACAGAGGATCCTACAAGCTGATCTCCTGGTGTTCTGCCATCCTGCTGCAGAACTTGTTATTCTATTAGCAGAGAAAGGGAGAAAAGGGAAAGTGGGCGAGTGATCTTAACAAAACGGGGGGCTACCCTGATAACAAGTAAGGATAAACAGAACTAAACTCTACACACAGACAGTTTTACAACTAAGGAGTATCTCAGGAAAACCCCCTAAAGAACATTTGTGAAAACATGTGTGAGTTCAAGGAAAGGTTTATCACACAGTTGATCAAGTTCCTCCTCTCTGGGGTGAAAACACTAAACCTTAAAACTAAACAACAACTAGTAATATAAAACTACTAATGTAAGAAAGATAACCAAACATAATAATTCTAACAGTGAAGATGGCAGAAATTAAAAACAGTGACTCAGAATTGATAAACCGTCAGTGGAGTTTAGTAGTAAACAACTAACAACATCCAGAAACCATCTAAAGGTGCAGTGGACAATTATGTTCTGCTGAATCTCCATCAACAGTTGTCAAATCTCCAGTGACTTTAAATCTCCTTCAGAATCATCAGGTAGAAAGGAAGAAAACTGACTGACAGCAGAAATTCAGACCGAGTGAGACCTCTGTCCTGAGAGAGAGGAGGGAAGTAATGTTGACTTTACTGCAAGGGTCTCAAACTCCAGTCCTCGAGGGCCGCAGTTCTGCAACTTTTAGTTGTGCCTCTGCTGCAGCACACCAGAATAGAATAATTAAGGCTCTGGAGAACTGATCTACACAAGGTGGAGGTAATTAAGCCATTTTATTCCAGTGTTTTATACCTGTGGCACATCTAAAAACTGCAGGACTGCGGCCCTCGAGGACTGGAGTTTGAGACCCCTGGTACTGGATCATTAGAAACTGCAGACATCAGAGAAGCTGAATGTTTTCTCTTCCTGCTGTTCAAATTCATCTGATGGTCGATTTTCATTTGTTCATATTTGATGATGTCACAGCAGGAAGCTCAGCAGAACATTTCTAGTTCTGACCTCCATGTTCTCCTATATCAGTGTTGTCTAAGAAATAAGTAATTTTTGTAATATATGTTGAAATTATTTTCATAATATAGCATTAACATGATAAAATATTTTTAGCTAATTTATAGTGTTCTGATGGTGAGCTTGTGCTGATTATGGAAATAAATGGTCTTTGATTGAAGAAGTTTGCCAAAAATAATTATAAAAAGCTGTAATATGATATTTTAATAAGGGAAAAACATGGAACAATGTTAAGTTAAGACAGGGGTTCCCAAAGTGGGGGGCACAGCAAGCAGTATGAATGAATGAAAAAAAAAAGACAGTTACACAGAAGTGTTTCACTGTAAAGATAGTTTATAGTTTTGTTGCAACCTGAAGTGTAAAATAAACTTCAGTGGAGTTTGAAAACAAAATATGTGTTTAGGTTTATGTCTGGTTGAACGATGTTGATTTATTTTTCTCTTTTGGGAGCATTTTATTGTAATCCATAGAGGAGTCAAGAAAATCTTTGGGAACAACTGCTGTAACTTGAGTAGCTCAACCTGGAGAAAGAATAACAGGAGGCAGAAGGTTTGTTTTGTTGGTTTTTTCCTCTGAGCAATAAGGAAGTTTTAGGTTTAGACAAGACTGTTCACAGCCAACATGAACAGTCTTGTCTCACCTTGGGGCACAAACTTACCTGTTAACTTAACTTCGGGTGGGGGAGGTTTTTGGTTTTGTTTCAGCTTGAAGAATTAAACTGAGTGACATTGTCAGTATGAAAGAGTAACAGAACATTTCTCTATTAAAAAATAAAATAGAGGATCAGATGAATGTGTTATTGATTTCAGTCTTTTGTGTTTCACTGCATGAAGTTTTCATGCATTAATAATCCACCATCTTTTATTCTCCCTTATTTCAATGATTTCTGTTTGTTATTAATTTGAATCTTCTAAACCTGTTGGCACCATTAACTGGTTATTTTTCACATTATTAGACTGAAGGATTCTGAGTTATTTCTGTTTATTTTCTGACATCTGAGCTTTAATCATGTTCACCTTCAGTGGTTCATATTAAAGTTCAGAGATTAATTAATGTGGAAAATTTAGTGGCTGAAAATGTGTTTAGAAATTGTGTTAAAATAATGAATTGTGGAAAAACATCAATAAAGATAAAAAATAGTCCAAGGAATTGGATTTAATATGAAATGCTGGAACATTGTGTGTGAAAGACGAGGCTGTTTTATTAACCAGAGAGACAAGAAGAAACAAGTACAGGAATTCAGTCTGAATGGGGGTGGAGACACGCATGCCGGCCAGAAACTCCCCCAGTTAAAACCCAAGAGCACAACAGGAAATATCTTCACACTCCACATGTTTCATCCAGCAGGTTACAGGTCAGTCTGTCTCTTCTAGTTTATTGTTGGTCAGTTTTTATTCTGACTCTTTTAAGATGAACTCTGTTAAAATATTTAAGACTTAATAATCTTTAGTGTTGTTGACAAACTAGAACTTGTTAAAATTTTTATATTAAACAATAAAAGGCTTAATGCAGGAAAGTTCAACACAATCTATTTCTACTTATTATATCTGTGAAAGGTAAAGGCAGTTGGTCCATTTTGTACTTTAAAACTGTTGAAACTCGTCCACCCAGCACGTTTTCTGCACAGCCGCTTTCAAGATGGCGGCGATGTCAGTAGGACTCAGTGTAAACGTATTCATGCCTATTGTCCAATCAGATTTCTCAGATTTCTGACATACCCTTTCCATTTTGTTAATGTTCTGTTTTTGAATGTGTTGAACTGGTTTGCCCCTCAGGGCCACCGTAGTAATGGCTCTGATTATAATATAAATTATTTGGTTTAGGAAGAAAAGGAGAAAACTTTTTGACAAAGAACAGATTTGTTTGAACTTGTTCTGTTTGACATATTAGATTGTAATAATAATAATAACTTTGAGTCGTTTATTGATTTGCTTCAGATTCATGTTTTAAATAATTTCCAAACCATTTCTGGACTAAAACCAGAAACAATGATCTGTTATTCTGTTACTCAGATTAATTTATTCCGTTTCACTTTATGTGTTTAAAATATTGTTTTGGAGGGACCAAAGGTGACAACAGTGGTAGGATTTTGTTCTGAAGTTAGTATGTTGCTGGTTCAATCTGCCTCTTTCAGAATATCCTTGGACAAGACTCTAAACCAGGGGTCTCAAACTCCAGTCCTCAAGGGTCGCTGTCCTGCAGTTTTTAGATGTGCCACAGGTACAAAACACTGGAATGAAATGGGTTCATTACCTCCTCCTTCTGTAGATCAGTTCTCCAAAGCCTTAATGACCTAATTATTCTATTCAGGTGGTGCAGCAGAGGCACATCTAAAGGTTGCAGGACTGCGGCCCTCGAGGACTGGAGTTTGAAACCCTTGCTCTAAACCTTGTCTCTGCCAGATTGCTCCAGGGCAGCTGTGGCTGTTATCTAGTATTGGTCACTATCAATGTGTGTGAATGTGTGTGTGTGGGTGTGTGTGTGTGTGTGAGAGACTGAATGCAGTGTGAAGCAATTTTTAGTCAACTGGACTTGATAAAGAGCCATACAACTACAAACCATTTATAATTTTTTATGGAAATGGTAAATTAGAGCTCTAATTTATTGTTTCACATACAACATACAACTTTCTGTTGAAACGGAGCTGAAATGTTATGAACCAGCCGATCAAACATCTGTCCTGATGTTCTTCATCACATTGCTGATGTTTATTTGTTCTGATATTTCAAAGCCAGATGTTTCTGAGCTCAAAGAAGCCGAGATGAAGTTCAGAGAAAACCACCAGAAATGAAGCCTAGGCGAAAATTCAAGCTGGGAGACAAAACACAGCCGTCCCACATCAGACACTCACCACGCCCCCGCTGCAGCCAATCGGGACAGGTGCGCTGCACCGCTTCAGCCAATCGTCGTTCACGGATCCCTTCAAAGGACAAGCCTCCCCGGATCTTCTCGCTCGTCAGCCGCACTTGACCCACCTCCTCCCCATCTCCACCATCATCCCAGGGACATCTTCATAGCTCCCTCTCTGCTCCTTCGTTCAAGGCTCCGTTCCACCACCAGTATTCGGACCGGGGGGAAGACTACCCTGAGCTAAACCTGGACCGATCACCTGCCTGGTGATCCTCAGCTCACAAGTCTTCCGCCGGGTTCGAGCGCCAAAGAAAAATTCCGGATCATTAAATCCTCTAACTGCTTCTCTTTCTCTGTGTGAGTCTATCCAGATTGAAATGTTCTTCACCTTATCTGTAAATGCTGCTGAATCATTCAATAATTATATTAAAGCTGCTGATGTTGTTTCTGATGTTGCTTATACCTCAGTCTGAGTTTCTTCAGATTCAGGTAAAAACTGAGTTTCTGGTTTCATCCAGAGAGTTGGAGAAAGATGGAAAGTTTCTGTGGGTTTGTGGGCAGAACCAACCTGGTTCATCCAGAACCAAATGTCTGTGATGTTTATATGGTTTAATGTTTGTTTTTAATAATGTCGTTAAACTTTATTGTTCTGCAGGGTTTTTTTATTCAAAAAACCCTGCAGAACATATTAAACATATTAAAACAAACTAAACCCAAACAGTTTATCTGACAGCAAATCAAGAACATTTTCTCATTCTCAGTGAAACATTTAATATTTCCATAAATCTCATTCATTGTTCTGTCTGTCCAGCTGCTGCTGACGTCTCTCTTGGATCCAGAAGCAGAGGGTCGAGGAAAGTTCGGCCTCCATGTTTCTCTGGGACTGACAGCAGCAGCTCTGATGGTCAAAGTTTTCCTCTATATCTCCGTTCAACAGAACCTGAAGTTTCCTGAAGCTGCTGAAGGACAGATGGCATCACATTTCACTCTTCATCACTTTGGTAACCAGAGCACATCCTGATTGATGTGGTCGAAATTGTAAATTATATACATATATATAATTTAATGATGCTTATATATATAAAAGCATCTTTAAATTTTCTCCACCATCATTGTATTTCCTGATGTTCTCTGACTCTACATTTGCTCTGCTGTTTCATATGGAGTTTGGGGCACAGAAATACTTTTAGCATTAACATTTAAGTTACTTACCTTTTTAACTGCATTTGCATAGGTAACTTTTTTCTTGTGCACATTTTGTACCTACACCGCTGTTTTATGAGCTTCACGTCCTTTAAATGCAGCATTATGTTCCCCACCACAATTACAACACTTTAACTTAGTTCCTTCAGAACATTTTCCATTCTCATGCTCCACTCCACACTTGGCACATCTGGTCTTTTCTCTGCAAGCAGCAGCAATATGTCCAAACCTTTGACATTTATAGCATCTTGATGGTGGAGGAATGTATATCCTTGCTGTATAACTAACATACCCAATCATCACATTTTCAGGTATCCTCTTCCAAGTCCAACATAACTGACTTACCAGGACTTTTAACTCCTTCTCTTGTAACAAACAATCGTTTCACTTTAATCACCAGAGCTCCTTTTACATTATCTTTACTCTCTTCCTCTGTCAGATCAGTTGATAATCCAGATATTACTCCCATTACTTTTTCTTTGTCCTGCCATTTTTGTGGATTGATTGTTTTTCCCAATAATGTCTTGCATCTCATCAGTCCTTGCACCTGATCTCTATCTCTGCATAACACCAATAGATTACCATCTCTTAATATTTTTGACTGTTTTCACCTCACCTGCTATTTTGTATATTGTCTCACTTATTTTTAAAGGATTCAAAGCACATGGGTTCTGGAATCTAAGAATAAGTTTAATTTCATTTCTTTTATTTTCCTCTCTTTTTTTCTTCATCAGATTCCAATCCTTTCCTTTTCTTATTTTCTTGGTTCACCATTTCCCAGTCTTCTGTTTATGCAATTTTCTTACTAAAACTTAGGGATTTTAATTGCTGGTGGAAAGTTCAGATTACTGTGGTGAGTCCGGTCAGAACTCAAAAAAACGCAGTCGCCCTCCACAAAGTTCAACTTGTACTTGCCGTTTTTCTAGAAAGACAGACAATAATACAACATCAGTGTCCGAATAACTCCCAACAAATGACTGAGCAAGTATTACCCATGCTAAACAACTGCAATATTAATAATTACAAACATTTCGTTTCTAGATAAATACACTGCACAAGAAAGAAAACCACATTTTGTAGCTCTTAAGCGCACACGTGTACGAAGCATGCTATCAATTAAGGGTAAACTGAAATAGTCTATTGAAAAAACAATGTCACCAACCCTCCCGACATTACTTACTCACATTTCACGCACACACATCGAGAGAAGGTGACAACAAACTGCAAACAGCAAGATTAAATACACAAACTGCGAACGGTAAAAACTCTGCAGCTCCTTTTTTTTCTTTTCTCTCCCCTTCTTCCTCTGCATGCTGCTCACCGGTGCTCTAAGCTCCGCCCCTTAAAGGGCTCAACATGGCAGACTGCCAGGCAGCCTTTTTCACACTTACAATAACCATTATTCATACTACAATCATCCGACTCATCTAATTCTTCACATTCATCCATCGCACTTCCTTGTTTAAAGTAACCTACTATCAGTGATGGCATAGTTACTTTGAAAAATAACTTTAATCGGACTACTGATTACTCCTTGAAAAAGTAACTTAGTTACATTACTGACTACTTGATTCGGAAAGTGACTAAAAGTAACTTTTTTAGTTACTTTCAGCAGCTGCTAACAACAACGCTCCACCTATTGTGAAAATCACATTGAGCTTTGCCAATTCTTAATTGTAAGCTATTTTATAATGGTAACATCAACAATGTGTCTCCACTGATAAGGTTGAACTGAAGAGGAGATTGTACAAAAAATAAAAAACGTGAGTAATTTGTGTGGTCCACTGTTGTCTGGAGAACTCTAAGAAGGATTTTAAAGCCCCCCCCTCTTTCCCCCCAGCCTCCAGATTCTGTGTTACGGCCCTGCGTTTGGTGTCACAGCGCACAGAGCTCCTCCTGCAGCTCCACAGCTCAGATGGCTGCACAGATTTGTGACACTTATCTTAATATTAATAATTATAGTGGCGTTAAGTTGCCATTATAATTATTGCCAACTACGGACACGTTTATTCGTGGCTGTTTTCACGTTTATTGCGCTGTTCATATTGGTCTCGATGTTTGCAGTTTTCTGGAGCGCAACGCGAAGCTCGACGTCATTCAGAGGTAATATATTAACTTGACATTAACAAAGACACAGCGAGACGGATCATCCGGGAAATGATGGACAGGGAGAGACTGAGTAAAACTACGTTAATGACGGACAAATTCTTGGATTTATTGAGTCTCTGCTTATTTCCAAGCCCAAATGAGCAACTTCACGTTCAAAAACGAGCCCAAAAAGGCGCAACCCGCCACTCATTAAATTTGCAAGCGACTTTTAAAAGATGAAGTCCAAAGCCGCTTATAATAATCGGACTTGGCGACAGAAACTCAAAATAGTTCCAGTTTTTCCACCAACAAAATCTCCCTCCATTGTTTACATTTCTGTCGCATTGAGACGTCGGTCACTCGACAAGACACGTCGAGGAAATACGATTAAATAACAAAATGTCAATGTGATTTTTACAGGAGGTGGAGCGTTGTTGTTAGCAGCTGCTGAAAGTAACTAAAAAGCTACTTTTAATGTAACTTAGTAACTTTCCAAATCAAGTAGTCAGTAATATAACTAAGTTACTTTTTCAAGGAGTAATCAGTAGTCCGATTAAAGTTACTTTTTCAAAGTAACTATGCCATCACTGCTCGTTACTGAAAAAGTGGTCTGAGGTAACGCATTACTGACATCAATGCCTACAATTAACTCCAAATTACACCTCCGTCACTTTAACTTTAACCTACAAACGCTTTCCAGCTATCAAACAGAGAAAGCCGCAAGTGTCAGTCCAGCCCCACCACGAATCAAATCAAAGTTTGTGTATAGCAGGAAAGTTTGCACAACCCACAGCATTCCGATCCCAACTCTTTTTGCTCGCTTTCGCTATGGCAAACCGTTTTAACATAGATTTGGTTTCGTCTGACTATCCGTAATTACATTCTATAGATATCTAAAAATGCATTTTGAGTAGACAAAACTACATTCTGATTACCGATATCCAGAATGGTAATTTAAGACATCTGTATTTACATTCTGACTAGTAAAAATAATAATTCAAGTTACAATAATTATTCAATTACATTTTGACGAGTCAAAATTCCTTTCAAGATATCTCAAATTACGACACTGGATCTGTCATTTGACGGGACACATCCATAATAACAATTTAAGATATAGGCTATCGAACTTAATTATGACTAGTCAAAATTACAATTTTAGATATCTGAATTAAGAAATGCGCAGAAGCCTCTTTGTGTTGTCCAAACAATTTCCTGCACAAAATTGTCAGTAAATGCCACAACGTAGAAAGAACTCGGCAATGTTGGATGCAGAGAATGCAAAACTTCAACTATAAGACTGCTTCTCAAATCTGCAAAGAATTTCCTATTTTCCATTCATTTCAAATGTTTATTCAATTCTGACAATCCAAACTGGCAACCCACATTAATTAAATGGTGAAATAATATTGACTACAAAATACTATAAAAGATATCAACATTTTTCCTACACAATCCTAACAAACGTTTTTAATGTTCTCTTCACAATATTTAAAATGGTTTGCAGTTGATTGATACATGAACAGATAGGTTTCCCCAAGTTAACCCAGTGTGGCCCTCTACCACCATTAGTTTTATAATAATAAAATATGTTTATTATTATTAACTGTTTAGTGCAAAAAATTGATTAAAAATCGATTTATTCACTGCAGGTTTATGTCTGTAAAGGCTGAGATGGAACGGCACTGAAAGCAGTGCTTTAAACCATTCAGACAATAAGAACAACAGAGACGCAATTAAAACTGTCAGATAACTTATTACCCATGATAATAACTCAGATATAATCCAAATAGTTTGGATGTATTTTTATTTCTTTGCTATTTACGGAAAGTTTTTGTTTATATCATAGGTTTTTGTTGTCTTTGTATCCTAAAGAAAAAGATATAAAACTTCAAATATTTCACAATAAGATATTAACATTCATGGAAAAACCTCACATAACCTTATATTAAAGCAGAAAATACGGCGGCCACCGTGAGAAACACTTACAGTATTTAATTATGCCACATAACTGATCAGTACAGTTTTGCCAGGGAACACAAAAGAAAATTTTTTCCCCATGTCCCCGGAGGGCTCCGTAATTGTCTAATTTACGTAGTAGGATAAAACATTTTACTTAAGTACATGTTTCTTGTGAATAAATGTAAAACACAATAATTAAATCCTAAATCTGTATGATTCCCAGGTCAGTATATCTCTAATTATAACTTAACTAAGTTAACTTGTTCTAACTTAACTTAAATAATAACTAAATGAATGTTTTCTCAGCAACAACTTTGTTCATATTTTCTATTTATGACATTTTAGAAATAAATGAGAGCACAATTTTAAAAAAAATTTTGTAACACCAATCAGTGAATTATCTCTAAATGGTTTCTCAGTCTGAAACTATTTAGAAGACTCCTGATTGAACAGAAAACATGTTGACTCTCCATAATGAGATGTTTACTTATATTGAACAATTGTCCCCATGCAAGGAAGAAAGAAAAGTTATTGTGTGAGAAGCTGGTTGTTTAGAGTTTTATCAAAAGTTGAGTGGAAGGAAAAGCTGTGCTAAATTACGTTGCAACAGGGATAACAGCAGCCTTGTCAAAAAGCCCACTGACAATTTTCAAGGAGTTTCAAAAGGAGGAAGGAGAAACCAGAGGCTGATTCAGAGCAGACTCAGTTCACTCCTTCACAAGTGTTGGATTCACTCAGATGAATCCTAATTACAAGCATTTTACCTGGACTGAGGAGAAGTTTTTGTTTCAGATCAAAGGAAAATTTGTAATTAATTCTTATACCAAGGCTCCTGAGTCTCCAGAGTGAAACTATTTTGAAATTAATAGATTTCTCAGAAATCTGATATCTCTGTTTAGCATCAAGTGATTTTCTGCAATTTTCTAATTGACTGTAAATTATAATCAACGTTACATGAAGGTTTACAGAAAACAAGTCTGTGTGATGAATCTATATAAAATGTATCTTATAGTGAAACTGACCAGCAATGCTATACTTGTATATTGTCATTGACTTAATACGCTCTTCATTATTTAACAGTAAAAAAATAGTAAAACTCACTGATGGGGTTTTTTTCACCATAAGTCCAGTTGTTCCTTGTATTGTTAGTGATGATGTTCCTGATGTTCTGCTGCCTCTCCTCCTCTTCCTCTCTCAGGATGAAGATGATCTCCAGCATCCTGCTGCTCCTCATCCTCAGCTCATGTCTCTGTGGTCAGTCTCCATCTTGTCTTTGTGACAGAAAGCTCTCTAGATGGAGCTGAAAGACTCCCATGTTCCAGTTCTCAGTGTGTCTGCTCCTCTCTTTCCCTCTCTGTCTCCTCAGCAGCAACATTTGTAGTGAATGTGACACAGAGCAGCTATCAGGCAGAGGAGAACCACAGCATCACTCTGGAGTGGACCTTCACCACCAGACCCGACTCCTCTCTGTCCTCCATGTTTATCCTCTGTGAATTTCTAGATCCCCCTAGAGGATTGGTTCTGTATCACGTCTATGAAGGTGTTGAGATTCCAGAATCTCAGGATGAACAGTTTTCAGGACGAGTCCAGAGTGACAAAGACGTCCTCAGAGAAGGACGAATCAGACTCCATGTGTCCAGACTGAGGACTGAAGACTCTGGTCTGTATCTGTGTGACGTGAAAACTGAAGATGGATCCAACTCTGGAAGATGTCGACTCAACGTTACTGGTGAGTTCATGTTTCAACATCTGAACTTTATAAAGTCTAAATGCTGTAAAAGTGAAATGAAACTGAAAAAATGCAGCAAAGTTTTTCTGATATAAAGAAATAAATATTTAAACTTTTGTGTTTTTCTGTGAAATTATTTCTTCCTGTTTCTCTTGGTTTTAATTTTCTTAGATTATTTTTTCCTCTGATTTAGTTTTAGAAACTCAGAATGAGGTAAAAGTCCTAATTGGTTTCATCCAGAGAGTCGTAGAAAAATGAAAAGTCTTCATGTTTCTTTGTGAACAGAACCGACCCGGTTTATCCAGGTTAAAACAGAACCAAATGTTTCTGTATTGATTATATGGTTTCATGTTTAATTGTTTCCCATTTGACTTTATTCTTCTAAAGGTTTCTGTAATATTCAAATCATTTTTCTCTCTTTCCAGCTGCTGCTGATGTTTCTCCAACCCAGAGAACGACCTTGGGTCCAGAACCAGAAGGTCGAGGAAGGATCGGCCTCCATGTTTTTCTGGGACTGACAGCAACAGCAGCAGCTCTGATGGTCAAACGTTTCCTGACTCTCCGTTCAAAGTGTTGCTATGGATCATGATCCTGTGGGCAGGAAGGAGCTGCAGTAGCAGTCTGTGTCGGACTGAATCTGAAGAAGCCTCTGACTGAAGACTGTTGCTGTTTGACCAAATCGTGGCTGCATGACAAGCAGACAGGTCAAATATCAGACAGCAGAGAAAATAGTTCACTGAAACATGGATGACATCATCAGGCTCTGCTAATCCACCTCATCAGCTTTTGCTTCTCCTCTGTAGAGAGAGCAGAAAATTAATTAACCTAACTGATAATGAACTACTAAACACAAGTAATGAATGAACATAAAGTAGAAAATGACTGAACTAAATGAAACCAGAAACCAGGCTGATCTGATCAGAATCAGAACCCAGAAAACCCAAAACATTTCAGGAAGCTGCTGATAAAAAGCAACAAATATTTAATTTAAATTTCTGTTGGATTATCTTTGAACAGAACTATACAAGTAAAGGTCATTTTACCACTTTTAAGTAGTAAAACAATACATTGTTGCCATGGTTACGTATCACTACAACTGTCTGAAAGTAAAAAGTGTAAGAGCAAAAATCCTTGTAGTGGAAGGAACCAGAGGGAAACCAGAACAAGAACCAATCAGAGCTGACGTAGCTGAGCTGCTCCAACATGGCGCCTCCATGTTTTCTCTGTTTATTGAGATCAAACTTCTGGACTTTGGTCTCATCGGTCCAGAGGATTTTGTTCCAGGAGTCATTTGGTTCAGTTCTAATGACTTTGTCCAGTTCAGTCCAGATTAATGGACATTTTTACACAAGTTTATAATTTAAGTGAAAACCAGCTGGTGAAACGTTTATAACTGTTATTTTTTTAAACAACTGATTTTTATAAATGTTTTCATATTGTAGTACTTGTATGTTTCGGCTTATGCCAGCACTATTTCCCATGGTTGCTAGGTCGATCTGAGTTTAGGTGCGTTACTGTGCATTTATCTTGTTAACGGAACTCTGCATGCAGTGGGTGTGTGTTCCAGGGGAAGGTGTTTGGGGTGGGACGGTTTTTTGTTGTTGTTGGATGCTCGCTTACTCTGGTGTGGACACGTAAAGTTCGTCTGCATCGGAGTTAGAGCACATAAACCGCACAGCTGTACTCCTGTTCGGTTATCTTCATTAAAGAAGGATTAACATTATTCCCTCCTGGAGTGGTTACTGTCCTGCACCTTTACAATCCATCCGTGGACCCCGTTTTACAATATGTAGAATATTTTAATTTAGTGAATGAATGAATCTTTGTGAAAAAAGGAACAGAATTTTTCCATCTGTTGTTTTGGATAAACTTTAAAAAGTTTTGTTGAATCAAATTTATTGATGTATTTTTCTCAGTGCTTTGATTCAGACATTTCAAATGAATCAACATGAATCTCACTGAAAAGCTGCCAGTGAGTCGTTTTCTCAGTTTTCAGATCCAGAAGGTTCTGTGGATCAGAACCATCCAGTTATTAAAGCTGAACAGCTGAGAGGTTTTGTTACTGTGATCATTTTATCTGATTTATTTTCTGTTTCTGCTGTAAAAATGTAAATAAATCAGTTTTATAGAAAGATGTTGTCAGGACTCTAATTCCATGTTTAATAAAATAAATTTTATTATTTTATTATATTTATTTTATCTGCAGCGTCTCATTAAACCATCAGATGATCAACATTTAGCTCCAGATCAACTGGTTCAGATCAGCTGGTTAAACTGGAGCTTTGATCAGGAACTCTGATGGAACCAGAACATCTGGACCCAGATGTTCTGAATAACAGAGTTTTAATCTATAAAACTCTGAATAATAATAATAATATTCACCAAAATCAGTCAAATCTGTAAAGATCCAACCAGGAAGTAAAATGATGAAACCTCAGCAGAGATCAGCTACAATGTGTGGTTTTGTCCACATGGTGGCGCTCTAAGCTCTGAATAAAAGCTGCTCAGCAGTGAAAGTTAGTATTTCTCCTCCTTTCTGTCTTTATTCAGTTCTGATGTGAAAACACAGATTTAGAAATGTTTCCTTTAATGAAATGTGTTTATTTCTGATTATTAAATATTGATCTGATCAGTTGATCAGCAGCTTCATCCTGATGCTTCACTCTGTGATCTTCACTTCAGTTCACATGAAACAGAATCAGGAAACAACATAAAATAATTTAGTAACATTTGTTGATTTAATTTATTTATTAATTGAATATCTTTTATCAGATTCTATGTTTCTACTTCCTGTTTATTTATTTAAATATAAAGATAAAAATAAAACAGAGAAAAGTTTGAAAAACACTGAAAACAAAGAAACAAGGAAAGTTTAATATTTTATTAGTTCAGCAACAAAATATCAAGAAACATAAATTAATTTATTGAAGTTTAAATGTTTTTAAATGATCAGTTTTTCAACAATCCAATTAGGACTGAAGACACAAAATAGAACTGAGATTTAACAGAAATAATTTCTCACTAAACCTGAATAAAACAAAGTTTATAATGTTTGGAAGGAATAATGTTCAATTTAATGTGGAACTCATAATTAAAAATAAACATTTTGAAAGAGTGAATGAAATAAAATCTGCTGGAAACTTTATATAAACTGTCAGATCAAATCTGATCATTTTTACTGCAGTTCATGAAGAATAAGTTTATATTTTAATCTGAAATTCCTGCAGATTCTATATTCATCAATGTCTTTACTTTATTCTACTGTGTTTAGGTCTGGGAATAAAAGTTATAAAAATTATCTGCATCTGATAATCACATTTAAAAAAAGCAATAAAGGTGATTAATACATTAAGATTAAAAATACACTTTTTACAAAATAATGTACATTAAATTCCCACTGGAAATAAACCCAACAGATAACATTCACACATGCAAAAATATTCAATAATAATTTACAGAAACAGAAGGAAGATGTGATTTAAGGGCAAATATGAATAAAAATAAGAACAACATTGAAACAATGTGAACATCAACCTGTGGAGAGACTTTATGAAACAGAACAGATAAAAAAAGGAAAAAAATTACAAGCATTAATATATTTATATAGCAATATAATCAAAGTTATGAAAATATATAAATATCTTTAAATAGTAATGGAGGAAATAAATAAAATATAATAAATGGGATATATTATTTTTAGATCATATTTACATGTTTTATATTGAAGAATAAAAACAGTGTAAATTTCTTCTCACTGTGTTTATGAACAAATTCTGTAGATAAAATTATTGATTCTTAAATTGCAAAACTGTTTTTTGTGCATACATGTTTAATAAATGTGTTCCTGCTTCTTTAAATTGATTTGTTCAAAATACCAAAATTCACTTTCACTGCATCAAAATATTGATTGTAACAGTTGAAGAAACTAATCTTGAGTCAACTGGAGCAGAGATCCCAACCCTGGTCCTCAGAGTCCAAAGTCCTGCAGATGATTGAATGATTAAAACTCCTCTGAAGAACCTGATGGCCTGCAGAGGAGCTGCTGCAATCATTGCAATCAAGTTGTTAGAACAAAGTCACATTCAAATGATGGAGGATGTTGAGCTCTGAGGATGAAGGTTGTGGATCTCTGAACCAGAACGGTTCTTAACACTCACTGTGAGTTTGGTGATCTGTTCATCTTCTGCTTCTTCTGTTTTTCTATTTTTAATCAAAGAACAAATAATCAAACCAATAATCAGTGCAGCGATCAGAACGACTCCAATAATCAATCCAACATGTTTGTTTCTGCTTCCATCTTCTTTTTTTTCCTCCTCATTTTCTGTAAAACAGAATCAGAGCTGAAGGTCAGAATCCATTTCTCTTCATCTGCTGCTCTCAGACCAGCTGCTTTCTGCAGCAGCTTTAGAAAACACAAACATCTGGTCTGACAGGTTGACTGCAGAACCAGAACCACATCTGGCCTTAAAGGGATATTCCCCCTTAGATTAGCCACAGCCCCCACAGAGACTCTAAAGACATTTTCACCTTTAAGAAGATTCACTGATCTGAACATTAAAACACTTTATGCAGCTTCCTTCTTTCACTGGAATATAGAAACCATGAAAACTCACCTGTAGGAGGCGCTACATCCAGGAAGACGATCCCGATGGGGTCAGAGGTCAAAGTGTGTCTCTTCCTCCTGGTTGATTCTCTCTGGAAAACTCGACACTCGTATTTTCCCGAGTCGTTGGTCGTCACGTTGCTCAGAAGCAAAGACACGTCTCCGTCCTTCATCCGTCTGTCCTGCAGCTCCACCCGCTTCCTAAAAGATGGATGCTGGATCTCTGGATCAGGCTGTTCATCTCTGAACAGGAAGACATATTCTGGTTCCAGGTCTGATCGGGTCCACTGCACAACCACAGCAGATTTGTTGTTGGGGAGTCGGCATGGCAGAGAGACGTTCTGTCCAGGAACAGCTGAGATGATTCTATGAACTACAGGACAGAGTATTGAGAGCAGAAAGGTCAGAGGTCAAAGTGAAGCGGTCCACTTCCACAGCAGCAGCTGTCCAGAGACCAAGGAGAGACACTGAACTCTGACCTGGACTGGAACAACAGATCTGGGGCCTCATGAATAAAACAGAGCTCAGTTTTCACAATAAAACAAACAAAAAATCTGGATGCATAAACCCACATAAACTAAAGTGCTGCCACAGAAACTGTAACTAATTTATCCCTTCAACCAATTTAAGTTTTTACTTCACAGTTTCACTTTAATAATGAAATAAAATGAAGATGTTGAACTTTTGGCTTCAGCAGTTTTGTGATAGAATCGCAGTTTTCATCTATTAGATCAGCTGATTTCCCAGGTGAATTTGGTCTAGAATCACCACTCTATATTGAGGTCGACCTACTGAACTCTAGTGCTTAGAGATGTGATCAAACATGAGCTTTAATAAAGAGGCTAAAGCATTTCACTAATAAACAGTTTATATTTATGCTCAACAAAGACATAAAAAGTTAAAAGTAAAAAGAAAAAACTCTGACCAAATAACTCACCAAAGACGTTGAGTCGACATTCTGCATTGTCAGAACCATCTTCAGTTTTCACGTCACACAGATACTGACCAGAGTCTTCAGTCCTCAGTCTGGACACATGGAGTCTGATTCGTCCTTCTCTGAGGACGTCTTTGTCACTCTGGACTCGTCCTGAAAACTGTTCATGCTGAGACTCTGGAAACTCAACTCCATTATGGACCTGATAGAGAACTAGTTCTTTATGAGGAGCCAGTAAGCTGCAATAAATGAACAGTTCCCTCCAGGATCCCTGAGTCTTGGTGGTGAAGGTCCACTCCAGAGTGATGCTGTGGTTCTCCTCTGCCTGATAGCTGCTCTGTGTCACATTCACTACAAATGTTGCTGCTGAGGAGACAGAGAGGGAAAGAGAGGAGCAGACACACTGAGAACTGGAACATGGGAGTCTTTCAGCTCCATCTAGAGAGCTTTCTGTCACAAAGACAAGATGGAGACTGACCACAGAGACATGAGCTGAGGATGAGGAGCAGCAGGATGCTGGAGATCATCTTCATCCTGAGAGAGGAAGAGGAGGAGAGGCAGCAGAACATCAGGATCAGCAAGTCCAGGAGTCCAGTTGTTTCTTATAATAACTGGAAAACAAGAAAAACAAGGATGTATTAAATTATTCTGTTATAATTCAAGAGGAGAAAACACCAGAAAGTAAAATCAGGAAATAGTTTGTTGGGTTTTTTTTCTAGAATTCACTAAGTTTTTCACATATATTTCACACTTTTCTAATAAAATGTGACAATAAAATATATTTTAAATAACAACATTGCAAATGAACCACAAAGAAAATAAAACTGAAGCTGTGATGAGAATCGTTCCTCTATAAGGAAATCTGCTGAGCTGCATTTGTGTTTGTGAGATTCTCAGCAAATATCCAGTCGGTCGAAACTCCAAGAAAAATAAACCAAAAGATTTAATCCTAAAGATTTATCTCTTTTATTAAATCTAATATGAATCATTTTACTGAGCTAAACTAATGAGACATCTTCATCCTGAGAGAGGAAGAGGAGAGGAGGCAGCAGAACATTAGGAACAACTAAAATATCTGGTCTTTTCTCAGACACCCTATAGGTTTTTCTTTTCTTTTTTTCTTTTTTTTTTTTTTTTTTTGCTTTTTGGTTTCTATTGGTTTTTCTGTACTGCTGGAAATCTATACTTTGATTTTACAACATAATATATTAACTGTAAACATTATGATGCTCACCTGATCAGCTGTGAATCCACCTGCACTGAGATCCGCTGCAGCTCCGCTCACGATCAGCCGGCTGACAGAAACAGTAGTGAACTGAACTGACAGGAGGAGACTTTATATAGGGTCAAACCAAGTCGACACAGATTAGTTATTCTGTGTCGACTTTGCCTATTGGCTCACAAACCAATAGGCGTTTCTAATACCATCCAATAGTCAATCTTTACACAGAATCATTTGCATTCTCAAGTTTACACAGAACGAACATTCTGTGTAAGGACCATCTATTGGGTCCAATAGGAGTGTGAGGCCAACGCCACCTGCTCATGTAAAACTCGTACCTGTCTGACTGACTGACTGCAGCAGCAGCAGCAGCAGCCATGTTCTTTAGTAACTTCAACAACAACAGTTCGCCTTCTTCTTAGTAACCCGGACATTTAGTTCTCTGTTTTGTTCAGTCAGTGTTTAGCAGACGGTTCGTCCACAGCTGATCAGGTGAGCAGCATAAACCTGTTTTATTTAATTGTTGGTCATTTATTGACACAATCTGCTACATTACAGGACAGAAACTTTAAGGACCAGGAGTTGGAATAACAAGCTAGTAAATAAACACAGGAACGTCGTCAGATAAGTTAAATGCGTTCAGATCATCATCGTCATTGTAGTGGCGACTGTTTGTCAAACCAAACATCCCATAATAGTTAAATCTATTGGACCAAGGAGCCGGAGCTTCGTGGACGGAGGACCCAGCAGCGGCGGCCTGGCTCTCCGGGTGAGGCAGGAGGGAAGGAGCTTCAGGGCGGGGATCCTCTCTGAGAACCAGCGCTGTTCGGAAGAACCGGACGGATCCGAACTTTGGAAGGAGTCAACCCGGTCCTGCTCAACTTTTAACATACAGAGATTTTGTTTTAATATCCTTGTTCTTATATTCTTTTAATTTAATTTAATTTAATTTAATTTAATAATTGTACTTATTAAAAGAAAAGTTACAATTGTCTGTATAACTGTACAATGCCATGTTTTAAAAAATGTCCCAAGTAATAATAAAATATTTGGAAAGAAAAAAAAAATTTAATCCTTGCTCCATTACTGCACTGGGCTGATGTTTCGTCTGTCATAGTTTTATGTTTTCATATTTTCTCAGTAAAGTTGATCAAAACTATTTTCTAATTTTTAGTGATTTAGATCTGGAGGGACAAAAAGCAGAGGGCTGCACGGTGGTGCAGTTGGTAGTACTGTTGCCTTGCTGCCTGGGTTCGATGCCCGGCTTCTACAGAACCTCTGAGAGAAACACACCTCAACCCTCCACGGACGGAGGCTCTGTGTCTAACAGTCTAACAGAGGCCTGCCTCTAACAGAGGCCTGCCTCTAACAGAGGCCTGCCTCTAACAGAGGCCTGCCTCTAACAGAGGCCTGCCTCTAACAGAGGCGTGCCTCTAACAGAGGCGTGCCTCTAACAGAGGCGTGCCTCTAACAGAGGCGTGCCTCTAACAGAGGCGTGCCTCTAACAGAGGCGTGCCTCTAACAGAGGCCTGCCTCTAACAGAGGCGTGCCTCTAACAGAGGCGTGCCTCTAACAGAGGCGTGCCTCTAACAGAGGCGTGCCTCTAACAGAGGCGTGCCTCTAACAGAGGCGTGCCTCTAACAGAGGCGTGCCTCTAACAGAGGCGTGCCTCTAACAGAGGCGTGCCTCTGCATCGGAGGCGTGTCTGCCTCTGTGTCTAACAGAGAGTCTGTCGGATACAAAGCCTCCGTCCGTGGAGTCAGAGGTGTGTTTGCCTCAGAACCTCTGTTAGAGGAGACAGAGGCAGGCACGGCACGCTTCTGGCTTTCACAGAAGCTTTGTCAGAGGCACAGGTGTGTCTGCGTAGGAAGCAAATGCGTGTCTGATGGTGTCTGCCTCTGTTACAGGTCTCTAGTAGAGTTTCTGTTAGAGGCAGAAGCGTGTCTGCGTGTCTGCGTGTCAAAAGAAGACACGCAGATATTTGTAATAATTTGTTGAATTCACTCACTCATATTTTCTCCAGACACGCAGACACTGGGTTGGGCCTGTGGATTTTTATTTTATTTTCACCAGAGCAGAAGAAGAAGCAGGAAATATTTGCTTTTACAGTAAATGGAAAAATAAACTATAAAAAACAACCTTCACGTTTTGGAAACTGGACTTCTTTTGCCTGCGTACGAAACATCAGCCCAGTGCAGTAATGGCGCAAGGATTTAATTTTTTTTTCTTTCGAAATATTTTATTATTACTTGGGACATTTTTTTAAAACATGGTATTGTACAGTTATACAGACAATTGTAACTTTTATTTTAATAAGTACAATTATTAAATTAAATTAAATTAAATTAAATTAAATTAAATTAAATTAAATTAAATTAAAAGAATATAAGAACAAGGATATTAAGACAAAATCTCTGTAGGTTAAAAGTTGAGCAGGACCGGGTTGACTCCTTCCAAAGTTCGGATCCGTCCGGTTCTTCCGAACAGCGCTGGTTCTCAGAGAGGATCCCCGCCCTGAAGCTCCTTCCCTCCTGCCTCACCCGGAGAGCCAGGCCGCCGCTGTTGGGTCCTCCGTCCGCGGAGCTCCGGCTCCTTGGTCCAATGGATTTAACTATTATGGGATGTTTGGTTTGACAAACAGTCGCCACTACAATGACGATGATGATCTGAACGCATTTAACTTATCTGACGACGTTCCTGTGTTTATTTACTAGCTTGTTATTCCAACTCCTGGTCCTTAAAGTTTCTGTCCTGTAATGTAGCAGATTGTGTCAATAAATGACCAACAATTAAATAAAACAGGTTTATGCTGCTCACCTGATCGGCTGTGGACGAACCGTCTGCTAAACACTGACTGAACAAAACAGGGAACTAAATGTCCGGGTTACTGAGAAGAAGGCGAACTGTTGTTGTTGTTGAAGTTACTAAAGAACATGGCTGCTGCTGCTGCTGCTGCAGTCAGTCAGACAGACAGGTACGAGTTTTACATGAGCAGGTGGCGTTGGCCTCACACTCCTATTGGACCCAATAGATGGTCCTTACACAGAATGTTCGTTCTGTGTAAACTTGAGAATGCAAATGATTCTGTGTAAAGATTGACTATTGGATGGTATTCTGTGTAGAAACGCCTATTGGTTCGTGAGCCAATCGGCAAACATCACACAGAATAACTGATCTGTGTTGACTTGTGAATGCAAAACAGGACCGTCAGTTCAGTTCACTACTGTTTCTGCCAGCCGGCTGATCGTGAGCGGAGCTGCAGCGGATCTCAGTGCAGGTGGATTCACAGCTGATCAGGTGAGCATAATAATGTTTACAGTTAATATATTATGTTGTAAAATAAAATTATAGATTTCCAGCAGTACAGAAAAACCAAAAGAAACCAAAAAGCAAAAAAAAAAAAAAAAGAAAAAAAAACAACTAAAAAAACTAAACTGTCTGACAAAAGACCAGATATTTTAGTTGTTCCTGATGTTCTGCTGCCTCCTCTCCTCTTCCTCTCTCAGGATGAAGATGTCTCATTAGTTTAGCTCAGTAAAATGATTCATATTAGATTTAATAAAAGAGATAAATCCTTAGGATTAAACCTTTTGGTTTATTTTTCTTGGAATTTCGACCGACTGGATATTTGCTGAGAATCTCACAAACACAAATGCAGCTCAGCAGATTTCCTTATAGAGGAATGATTCTCTTCACAGCTTCAGCTTTATTTTCTTTGTGGTTCATTTGCAATGTTGTTATTTAAAATATATATTACTGTCACATTTTATTAGAAAAGTGTGAAATATATGTGAAAAACTTAATGAATTCTAGAAAAAAAACCAACAAACAATTTTCTGATTTTACTTTCTGGTGTTTTCTCCTCTTGAATTATAACAGAATAATATAATACAGCCCTGTTTTTCTTTTCCTAACCAGGATTCCAGTTATTATAAGGAACAACTGGACTCCTGGACTTGATGTTGATCCTGATGTTCTGCTGCCTCTCCTCCTCTTCCTCTCTCAGGATGAAGATGATCTCCAGCATCCTGCTGCTCCTCATCCTCAGCTCATGTCTCTGTGGTGAACCAGCTGTAACAAAGCAGAGAGAAAGTAAGAGGGTTTGAGCAGCGTATACACTAAGTGATTGTTAGCACCCGCTAAATGTGGATCTTTGGTTCTGGTGGAGAAAATCAGAGTGGAAGGATTCAGAGGGATCGATTGATCAGAGATCATATTGATCTGCTGGGAAATATTGATAATGGTTTATTAGTGTTTTTGTGAGGCTAAATTATGAGCCCTGAAAGCTCCTTTTAAATAAACTATATTATTATTATTATAAATACTTATACTGCTACAAACAAGGAGGTTTCCATGGTTACCGGTTCACGTGGTGGCAGACTTCCTGGTATTTATACTAATTTAAATGTATTTATGGATGTTAACAGGCGACCAGCAGCTGCTCTCTATTTCCCCCAGATTGTGATTTATAAAGGAAAAGTGATCACGGCTTTATGCATCCAGATTTTTTGTACGTTTTATTGTGAAAACTGAGCTCTGTTTTATTCATGAGGCCTCAGATCTGTTGTTCCAGTCCAGGTCAGAGTTCAGTGTCTCTCCTTGGTCTCTGCTGCTGCTGTGGAAGTGGACCGCTTCACTTTGACCTCTGACCTTTCTGCTCTGTTTTCTCTGTCCTGTAGTAAAAATCTCAGCTGTTCCTGGACAGAACGTCTCTCTGCCATGCCGACTCCCCAACAACAAACCTGCTGTGGTTGTGAAGTGGACCAGACCGGACCTGGAACCAGAAAATGTCCTCCTGTTCAGAGATGATCAGCCTGATCCAGAGATCCAGCATCCATCTTTTAGGAAGCGGGTGGAGCTGCAGGACAGACGGATGAAGGACGGAGACGTGTCTTTGCTTCTGAGCAACGTGACGACCAACGACTCGGGAAAATACGAGTGTCAAGTTTCACAGACAGAAGCAACCGACAGGAAGAGACGCACTTTGACCTCTGACCCCATCAGGATCGTCTTGCTGGATGTGCAAAAAACTGATTGAAAATCGATTTATTTACTGCATATTTATGTCTGTTAAGGTTGAGATGGAACTGAACATAAAAGCAGCTCTTTAAACCATTCAGGCAACCAACACAACAGCGACACAATGTCAGATGACTTATTACGCCGCGATAATAACTCAGAAATATAGTTTGGATGGACAGTATTTATATTTCTTTCCTACTTATGGAAGGTTTCCGTTTATATCATAGGTTTGTGGTCCATTTGTATCCTAAAGAAAGATATAAAACTTCAGATATTTCACAACAAGATATTAACATTCATGGAAAAACCTTACATAACCTTATATTAAATCAGAAAATATGGCGGCCACCGTAAGAAAGACTTACAGTATTCAATTATGCCGCATAACTGATCGGTACAGTTTTGCAAGGGAACGAAAAGAAAAAAAATCTCCATGTCCCCTAGGGGGCTCCGTAATTATCTGTAAACCAGAATAATCCATCCATCCATTTTCTGTTCACCCTTGTCCCTCAGTGTGGTCAGGAGGGTTGCTGGTTCCTCTCCAGCTAACGTTCCGGGCGAGAGGCGGGGTCACCCTGGACAGGTCGCCAGTCTGTCTCAGGGCAACACAGAGACAGTCATGTTTTTGGACTGTGGGAGGAAGCCGGAGAACCCGGAGAGAACCCACCATGCACAGGGAGAACATGCAAACTCCATGCAGAAAGACCCCGGGCCGGGAATCGAACCCAGGACCTTCTTGCTGCAGCTCTACCAACTGCGCCACTGTGCAGCCCCTAAACCAGAATAAATGTAAAAAATAAAGGCTTAGAATATTTGACTGTGTGAATCTATATAATGCTTGTTAGCTTCACTTTCTGGAATTAGAGACAAAAACTATTTAACACAATTAAAAAATTTTTTGTGTTCTTATTTATTTCTACAATTTAATAATAGAAAATGTGAACACAGTTGTTGCTGAGAATACATTCATTTAGTTATTATTATTTAATTTAATTTAACTTAAATTATTTAAGTTGGTTAACTTAAATTATTTTAATTAAGTTATTAAGCATGCAGATATAGGACTTAATTATTGTGTTTTACATTTTTTCCAAAGGAACATGTACTTAAGTAAAATGTTTTATCCTACTATCTAAATTAGACAATAAACCAACATAAAATATAATGAACTTACTTGGTTAGTTTTCTTCCTGCATCTGTCAACACTTTGTTTCCTCAAATGGAGGAAACGGCCCTTTAGTTGCTCATCTTCACAGCGTGAGAAGCGCTGAACGCAGGTAACTCTCTCAGAGGGCGGGGAATATATGGCAAGCCGTTTAACATAAATTCGGTTTCGTCTGACTATCCGTAATTACATTCTAGAAATCTAAAATTGCATTTTGACTAGACAAAACTACATTTTGACTATCCGGAATGGTAATTTAAGATATCTGTATTTACATTCTGACTAGGAAGAATAATAATTCAAGATATCTTCAATTACATTTTGACTAGTAAAAATTCCTTTCAAGATATCTCAAATGACGTCACCAGATTCGTCATTGGAAGGGTCACACATCCGTAATTATAATTTAAGATATCTCGAACGAAATTATGACTAATCAGAATTACAATTTTAGATATCTGAATTGTGTAAACCCCTCTTTGGCTGTACTGAGCTGTTCTAAGTTGCCTGAACAAATTCAATGGCGCTGGCAGTTTTGGACAAAATTGTAAGAAAATATCACAATATAGAAAGAGCTCTTCAGAATTGGATATGCGGAGAGCGCGATTTTATTGTATTGATATTAATATTCCCCAGCTCGGGCCAGTTCAAGTAATAACCAAATGTAGTTTTTATACTGTTGTAAAGCTATCTGCCTCTTCGGAAATTATAGTAAAGCCAGCCAGCTCTTGATTTTGACATACACGGCACTACACCCATCCTTTAGCTCCTCTGAAAATAAAAGCGAACCCCGGTTCATGTCTGATTCACACTTTAAGTTCCTTTCCAGCGTCTATAAAAGTTTAAAACTTTGTATTCATGCATTTGTAACAGGAAATTATGTATATCAAAATACATTTATACATTGTGTGAAATGCATAGTGTCACCTTTAGGAGATACAGGGACACCTGCAGAGGATAGACAGATATAGACAGATAAAAACAGATGTATAAAGTAAACATTATGCTAAGGCATTTGAATATGATTCTCTTTTAGGTGGTTGAGGTAGACCAGTTATTCATATTATAAAAGAGCAGATCGACTTTCTTTTGGCCCAAGGTGGGGCTTTGTGGTCCATGGTGGCATCAATGGATGTTCTCGCTTAGTTACTTACTTGAACTGCAGCACAGACAATCACACCTCAACAGTGCTACTTCATTTTCTCAAGGCAACAGGCCTCTATGGTTTACCTTCTAGAGTGAGGTCAGACCATGGTGGAGAGAATGTGCAAGTGGCTATTGGTGATGAACGTCGGAGGCATCTAACTGGGGAATCCATTCATAATCAGAGAATTGAGCATCTGGAACCATTTTATAGCACATTTTATAATCTTAAAGATTCAGCCCTCTTGGATCCCAGCAATGTTGTGCACAAACTTTCTCTTCACATGGTTTTTCTTCCTGAGATTCAAAGCCGACTGGAAGAATTCAGAAAGGCGTGGAACCATCAATCCTTACATACAGAAAACAATAAAACACCAACACAAATCTGGACTGAACGGATGTTGGCAAACAGCACAGCAACTAACAACGTGTTTGGTGGAAATTCCAGCGCATCAGAGACTCTGCAACAGCATGGCCTTTGGCCACTACCAACCACTGATGCTGAAGAGGTTCCTAGTGTAGTTGTAGAACCAACCCAAACCAGGCTCAGTCGGCACCAACCTCAGTCATTTAATCTTGCAGTCAATCATATTTCAGATCTGAAGGAGAAATACCAGGCCTGTTGTGCAGAAACTGCAAATGCTTTATTGATTTAAGTACATGTCACTATGTTTGAGGAGTGACAAACATCAAGAACATTTGATCAAATGCATTGTTCTAAAGATACAATTACTACAAATAAAACTCGGAATTGACATGAGTAGGTAACCTTTCAGATTTAATTATTATTATTCTTCCTAGTCAGAATGTAAATACAGATATCTTAAATTACCATTCCGGATAGTCAAATTGTAGTTTTGTCTAGTCAAAATGCAATTTTAGATTTCTAGAATGTAATAACGGATAGTCAGACGAAACCGAATTTATGATAAAACGGCTTGCCATACTTGACATACTTCAACAACAGTCACTTCGAAGCGTCTGCAACCATTTCTGAAAAATCCTTATTTCCGCTACTGCTTAGTCCTTAGTGAGGCCTGGCACGACTCCTTGAAGAATGAAAAGGTAATTGATCCCAAAAACTACTTGCCATAGCGGGGTGTTCTTTCTACTCCGTATCCGGCAGTAGAAAGAGAGAGAAGAGACAGGAGGGTAAAAAGTCCGTCCGTCGTCAACCCGGAGCCGTCCTGAACAGGCTCCAGCTGAATGCTGTTTCCTCCATTTGAAGCAACGAAGTGTTGATACAGATAAAGGAGGAAATTTAACCGAGTAAGTTTATTATATTTTATGTTGGTTCATTGTCTAATTTAGATAGTAGGATCAAACATTTTACTTAAGTGCATGTTTCTTGTGAATAAATGTAAAACACAATAATTAAGTCCTAAATCTAAATGCTTTCTAGGTCAGTGTATCTCTATAATATCTTTAAACTCTGTAAGTTGTTTTCCTGTTTGAACAGCTCTGGTAGCTGAATGTTTTATGTTTCTACTGTCAGTATTAAACGCGTTTTTTTTTCCACTTAACCTCAGACAAGCTTGTGGCGGTTCAACAGAAGAAAGAAATAATAAATCAGTCATTTTGTGTGTTTATTATGAAGAACATTATGACAGCTATTGTAGTTACTGTCTTTACATTTAACAATAATGTGAAAATGTAAAGATAAATCCTTTTGCTTTCTACAGCGTTTAAAGCAGGAAGTTGAAATAGAAACTGTTATAGAAAAGCTGCTTTGATCAATGAGTCTGCAATGACAAAATGTGTTTCATATTTCACAGTCAGAAAATGTTTCATTTGTTTATCCAGATGTAATTTATAACAAAACTATTTCTGTAAATATAAACGTTCAACACTGAAGAAAGAGGAAGGTTCAGAAACAGGAAGGCAAAACCCTCTAACCTCCTGGGGGTGGGGTTAAAGACGTGACTCCACCCAAAGCTCAAATTACAATTTGTTTCCTCCCAACAGTTTTACTAGATCTAAAATGTCAGGCTCCAAAATAATTGAACATACCCATTCAACACAGAGATAATTCATTGAGTGGGGATAAATGTGTGTTGAGAGATTAAATGAATGTTTTCTCAGCAACAACTGTTAGTCAGTAAAACATAACTTGTTTCTTTGCACCCATTTATTCCGCCAAGTACAACACACTAACAGACAACTCCAACTGAAGTACAAATGCATAAACATATTTTCCTAGCACAACAGTGCCCCTAGCGGATGAACATGTAATACAAACAAAAACAAAAGACTAACAATCTCCCGCTTTTCTTAAAAGAAAAAAATATATATATATGTATATTTTAAGATTCATGACAAAGCACATCCCTTAAGGATTTTGTTAGAACAGTGTCAACACGATGGAATGTGAAACATCTTGTAAATGAATTTATTGAAGAATCCAAAGTCCTTCATGAAGAGCCTTAAGGATTGAAGTTGTGGATGCTCCCTTCTTTGTTAAACAGTCTGCAAGTTGGTCTTTTGTTTGAGACCACAACACTTGAACTTTCTTAGTTTGAATCAGCTCTTTAATTGAACTGATTTCCAAGCGTAACCTTTTCTCTGCAACAAACTTAGTAGACTTAAGTGCATCTACAAGAGAGAAATTATCAGTCACACAGATTATAGGTGGAGGACACGCAGTACTACCAGCACTGAGTTCCGAAAAGAGTGTGGAAAGAAAAATGGCATCAATCCCCTCAGACATAGCAAGTGTTTCACCAGCCAGTGTGCTCCTGACAATTCTCTTAATTCTCTTTGACTGCCATGAAATGGGAGAGAACCGCCCATTGTCACCCATCAAAACAATGAAGTGCCCACCTTGAGTACCCCCATCTGAAAGATTTCCAAAAGATGCATCAGTGAATATAACCATCCTTAAGTTACTGTCTTCCCCAAGGTGTTGAAAATTCAATTCAACTGATTTGGCCTTGAGCTTACACACAACTCTGTTTGCTTCATTAATGGTCTGTACTATAGCATGCTTGAGACGAGATGCTAAATTACTAGCATCAAACATAACATCAGGCCTGCTCTGTCTCGCCACCCACAGAAGTTGGCCCATCTTAGATCTGAGGTGCTCTGTCTCCTTTTCAGTGAGAGGTGAAGCCGACTCTGCTGCCCGTGAGGGTGAGAGGTGTATGGACTGCAGGTGCTGAATGTATGTTTCTTGGTGTATTTGTACCTTCTTACCTTCAGTAACAAGATCTACCCCCACATAGGAAAAGCTATTCTGTGCTTCACGACCGCCATTAAACTTTGACCTCAGGTGAGGTATGACTGACTCTGAAAACATGTGTGATCCACCCCATATAAAATCATCAACATGACAAGCAAGAACACCAGTTACATTTTTGTGCTCATCCAGCCAATAGAAAACTGCAGGGTCAACCTTAGACATAATGCCTCCTGCTTCCATCATGATGGTTTTTACCCTGTTATACCAATACAGTGAAGCATCAGCTAAACCATACACACATTTTCTAAGTTTCCAACGCACACCTGTTCTATTAGCCTCTGGGGGAGGTTTGATGAAAATGTCTCTAGACAGCTGCATTCCTTGTAAAAATGCAGATTTAATGTCCATACAGTGAAGTTCCCATTTCTTCTGACATATAACTGCCACCAAGAGTCTCAGTGACTCTGAGGCACAGGTTGGAGAGTCGTTTTGTAGGTCAGAAATTTGTAGCTCCTCAAATCCTCGTGCAACAAGTCTTGCTTTTGGTATTATTCCATTTTCAGTCTCTTTCATAGTGAACACCCAACGAGTGGAGATAGACTTTTGTCCTTTGTCCTCAGTTTCTTCAAACACTTGGTTCTGTTTCCAGCTTTTTATTTCATTTTCCTTTGCTTCATCAAACGACATGTCTTTACTCACAAAAACATCCTCGTCACAAAAATATCCTCAGCATCTGCCTGGACGTGAAGATCTTCCCACTGTGACAGATCAGCTGATTCACTGTTGCCAGCCACTTCTGCAGGCTCTAGCAGCTCCAAGTTAAACCAGTCCTTGTATTTCCCAGTTGCTTTGCCAGCACGCCCCAACACTTTGGCTTTTTGTGAGACACCCTCTGCATTTCTGAATGTCACAATTTGACCTGTCTTTATGATGGTGTTCCCATTGTGCTGTCTCTTGGCCTCTGCATTTCCAGGATCAGGCAAAGGATAATTCTCAGGATTTACTGCCATAGTGTCTCCTCCTGCATTCTCTTCAATGATGTCCACTGTATGGTGTCCTTGAATGTTCTCCTTATTGCAGGTAATCTCAGGTGCTTCATTCTCATGGGTTACTTTTCTCAATCTGAGTTGATGCACTCTGACACAGGTGCCTCCGTGTCTAACAAAAACGACTGCACCATCTTGACCAATCACCACTCCTGGTCCTTTCCATTCTGGACAATCCACTCTTTTGTAAAAGACTTTGTCTCCAGTTTCATATCGCTCGTCTATGGGCTGCAGCTGTTTCTTTAGTGCTCTGCGTATCCTTTCTGAACATTCTGCTTCTGTAAAAGCTTTTCTTGCAGCATGCAAGGCTGAAATGTGCTTGGCAACCCATTTGCTCCTGGTGGTGCCCTCTAGAGCTGGAGCTTTGTCTATTAATACAGAGGGCAGGTTGGGATTCTGCCCAAACATCAGCTGATGTGGGTTGTATCCATGGACACTTTGCATGGAGTTCTTAGCCATCAGGGCCCAATCCATGGCAGTGCTCCAGTCACATCCAGTACTTGCTCTGACTTTCAGTAGGATCTCCGTCAAAGTTTGATTATGCCGCTCCAACAGTTCATTGCTCCACAGACTGTAAGCAGGTGTTGTCTTAACTTCAATATTAAAGTTCTCGGCCATGTCTCTCACTTCCTCGTTATTAAACTCACCACCATTATCACTGAACAACTTTTGTGGTGGACCATGCACACTGATCCAATCATGGATAAAACGTTTGACTATTTCAGAAGACCTCTTGGTGGTTAAGACACTGCCAGCACTGAAACGGCTGAACTGGTCAATAATATGTAGGTACCAAACCCCAGGTTCAAGTTCATGCAGATCCACAGCAACTGTTTCATTGTATGTAGATGCCAATGGTAAGCCGACAGCAGGTTTTGGTTTGGTCTTACAATATTTTTGACACACTTCACACTGGTTCACGACATTTTTCAGCAGGTTGTCACAGTCTGTGTCCTTATTGCCAGAATTAGTCAAAAGTCTCTGTATTTTATCAGCAGAGGCATGTCCAAACTGTTTATGAAGTTTCTCCAGAACTTTCATCTTTTCACTTTTGTTCATCTTGTCTGTTGCAGTCAGTATTTCTTCCTCAGTAGCTTCTAATAGTTTATCAGAGTGAATAAAATGTCTATTTTCACTGTCCACAATGTTCACACAGTAGTGACCTGAACTAGTAAAGTCCAGTTTGATAGGCTGGTTGAACATCACTGCACTGTCTGTTTCCATGTCCAAAACAGTCCCTGCCCTTTTTAACGAGGCTTTACTCAAAAGCAGCGGGATGTTAGCAAGTACTACTTCAGTTTCTATATTACACTTTGTGTTGCCAATTTTAGCAGGTATCTTTACCTTTTTAATGGAGTAGACGATTTTTCCATCTCCAAACTTGAAGGGCCTGTGACTTTGTGTTTCTGTCTCTTTCATAATCTTCACACTTTTCTTTTGCAGTACAGTACTGTAGTTGTCCAACCACTCTTGTCCACAAACTGTCCTAGTGCAAGCAGTGTCTATTATTGCTGAGCCAAAACATTCTGTCATAAATATTTCTGCATCTGTTGGTGATTCTTTGGTGTACAGAGTTAAATTGCACTCTTCCACGTCTTTTGCATCTTCAACAATTTTAACACTATCAGCTTTGTGCGGACAGTTTTTAACCCAGTGAAAAGTACTTTGGCACACTGCACATTTTGACCGTCGTCCGTACTTATTCAGCGGGTTTGTACCGGGCTGCGGAGTTTTATGATGGGGACTTTGCCGCCAGTACTTGCCTTTTTGCCGCCGTTGCAAACACGGACTCCTGGCTAATGCCTTCTGCTGCTGCACCTCTTTTCTCGCCAAATATTCTCTTCAAAGTGGACTTCATAGAAGCAAATGTTACATCTGAGCATGCCGTTAAAGCCAACTGTCTGTCCGTTATGTCCAAACACGCGGTGTCCAAAAGCTTAAGAGCCAAAACTGCATGTTGTATTTTTTTATGTGCGAGTAACGCTGCTCAAAGACAATAATATAGTCTACCATCGACATGTTAACTTCTTTTACAATTCTGTCAAAATCCGAGTACGCCTCATAGATCCTGTCCTTTTCTTCTTTTAGGAACAAGCCATCTAGTTTCGCGAACAATGTGGTCATTCCAGTGTCTTTATTGAGATCGGCTACCTGAATTTCCATCGCCGTGTCCCGCGCTCTTCCAGACAGTGCCAGGGCGACAGCAAGCGCTTGCTTTTTCTTCTCCAAATCTGTAACTCTCGTCCAAATGTTGACTTCATTCTTCCAGCTTTCGTAAGGCTTTCGTTCTTCAAACGTCAGCGGAACTCTGTAGTTACTAACCATCCTCTGCTACCAATGTTAGTCAGTAAAACATAACTTGTTTCTTTGCACCCATTTATTCCGCCAAGTACAACACACGAACAGACGACTCCAACTGAAGAAGAGTACAAATGCATAAACATATATTCCTAGCACAACAGTGCCCATAGCGGATGAACATGTAATACAAACAAAAACAAAAGACTAACAACTGTGTTCATATTTTCTATTGATTACATTATAGAAATAAATGAGAGCAAAAATTTTTTTATTGTGTTAAATAGTTTTTCTCTAATTCCAGAAAGTAAAACTAACATACATTATATAGATTCACACAGTCAAATATTCCAAGCCTTTAGTTTTTCCAACATTTATTATGGTTTACAGATAATAAATCCAACCTCCAGTGATCTCTTTCTACACCACAGGTGTCAAAGTTCAGCCCTCCAGTCGCTGTCCTGCAGGTTTTAGATGTGCCACAGATAAAAAACACTGGAATGAAATGGCTTCATTACCTCCTCCTTGTGTAGATCAGTTCTCAGAACCTTAATTACCTATTTATTCAGGTGCAGCAGAGGCACATCTAAAAGTTGCAGGACACAAGCCCTTGAGAAACTGGAGTTTGACACTCCTGTTCTACACCATAGGTCCAGTTGTTCCTTGTATTGATGTTCTGCTGCCTCTCCTCCTCTTCCTCTCTCAGGATGAAGATGATCTCCAGCATCCTGCTGCTCCTCATCCTCAGCTCATGTCTCTGTGGTCAGTCTCCATCTTGTCTTTGTGACAGAAAGCTCTCTAGATGGAGCTGAAAGACTCCCATGTTCCAGTTCTCAGTGTGTCTGCTCCTCTCTTTCCCTCTCTGTCTCCTCAGCAGCAACATTTGTAGTGAATGTGAAACAGAGCAGCTATCAGGCAGAGGAGAACCACAGCATCACTCTGGAGTGGACCTTCACCACCAAGACTCAGGGATCCTACAGGGAACTGTTCATCTACTGCAGCATGTTGAGTCCTCATAAAGAATCAGTTCTCTATCAGGTCCATGAAGGTGTTGAGTTTCCAGAATCTCAGGATGAACAGTTTTCAGGACGAGTCCAGATTGACAAAGACGTCCTCAGAGAAGGACGAATCAGACTCCATGTGTCCAGACTGCGGACTGAAGACTCTGGTCTGTATCTGTGTGACGTGAAAACTGAAGACGGTTCTGACAATGCAGAATGTCAACTCAAAGTCTTTGGTGAGTTATTTGGTCAGAGTTTTTTTCTTTTTACTTTTAACGTTTTATGTCTTTGTTGAGCGTAAATATAAACTGTTTATTAGTGAAATGCTTTAGCCTCTTTATTAAAGCTCATGTTTGATCACATCTCTAAGCACTAGAGTTCAGTAGGTCGACCTCAACATAGAGTGGTGATTCTAGAACAAATTCACCTGGGAAATCAGCTGATCTAATAGATGAAAACTGTGATTCTATCACAAAACTGCTGAAGCCAAAAGTGCAACATCTTCATTTTATTTCATTATTAAAGTGAAACTGTGAAGGTAAAAACTTAAATTGGTTGAAGGGATAAATTAGTTACAGTTTCTGTGGCAGCATATTTCATCATAAGAACCATATTTAGTATCTCTTCAATACTTGGTCCAGTTCCAGGTCTATAGGGCCACTGGCCCCTTTAGATTCATCCCTGAGTTCGGCCATGTAAAGGACTGGACTGATGTAAGAATACATTTCCATTGGCTGATGAAAGTAAAGGGTTAAGTGGATTTTCTGCTGAGAGCAAAACATGCAGCACTTCTATGTGCATCTGTAAGCAAATAAAACTCTCAGCCAAACAACCAACCAGAGTCAGGAGAAGGCTCTTAGTGCTGACAATCACCACCTTGTATGTGCTGCTCACACCTTTTTCCTTGCTCTTGGCTGCAGCTCCTCCTCCACAGTGAAGCGCTGTGAGTGTATAAATGTTATAAATGTAAATGAAGGACGACTCCCACAGCTTCTCAGGGCCGTGATCACCACGGTCCGAGTCTCTGGACTCTCACTGGGTTTGGTTCTGGCAGCAATGA